>NW_023425534.1:3755936-3930936 GCF_014108245.1 Pipistrellus kuhlii | reverse complement strand
ATTGGGAATCAAACCCGAGACCCTTGGGTGCACGGGCTGATGCTCTAACCACGTAGCTGCCGACCAGGCCCTTCAGACTGTTCGTTGTTGTTGTTTTTAATATGTCTTTATTGATTTCAGAGAGGAAGGGAGAGGGGAGGGAGATAAAAACATCAGTGATGCCGAAACCGGTGTGGCTCAGTGGATAGAGCGTCGGCCTGCGCACTGAAGGGTCCCAGATTCGATTCTGGTCAAGGGCATGTACTTTGGCTGAGGGCACATCCCCCCCAGTGGGGGGTGTGCAAGAGGCAGCTGACCAATGATTCTCTCTCATTAATGTTTCTAACTCTCTATCCCTCTCTCTTATAAATATAAAATAAAATATATATTTTTTATTTTATTTTATTTTTTTACAAAGGAAAGGAGAGGGAGATTGGTTTTACAAAGGAGAGGAGAGGGAAAGGGAGATAAAGACATCAGTGATGAGAGAGAATCATTGATCGGCTGCCTCCTACACGGCCCCACTGGGGAACGGAGCCCGCAACCCGGGCATGCGCCCTTGACCAGAATCAAACCGGGGACCTTTCGGTCCATAGTCCGACGCTCTATCCACTGAGCCAAACCAGCTAGGGCCCTTTTACTGTTTTAGATGATCTTAGGGGAATGAGGGAGAGATGGGGAAGGTTTGGTCCATTCCAAGGCTGGTATAGCTGGGAAGGCGGTCGGGAAGCCTGGTGGGTGGGGTTTCAGATAGACTCACCCAGCAGGGCAGGTGCACAGGGTCTGAGTTAGAGGGGAAGGGCTGGACAGGAAGAGAATGGACTCTGATGGGTGGTTCCGAGAGGCCTTCATGCAGAGCTGAGAGGAGGCGAGTGTGAGAGACTGAGAACGCAGAGGGTGGAGACGCACCGTGCTGTAGCTCCATGTAGTAATCAGTGCACGTAACTGCATGTATGTCACTGTCCGCGTGTGTGAATAACACAACTCTGCATCGGGACAGAGGAGAAGGGTGCCCATGACCAGGAATGGAACCTCTCACCCTTCAATAGGCCCAACAAAACTTTGCTCACAGACACAGAAATGTGCATTTCATACAGTTTTCATTTAACATTTTAGAAGAGAAAAAGCTGTAGCGCAGGTGGTTCAGCAGTGTTAGCGGTGAGCATGGCCTGAGGCCATCGGCTGCCTGCCAGCTGGGAAGCACCGTCCACGTCCCCTGCTGTGATGGGGGGTTCGTGTCTGCATTCTCCAGGCAGCAGTTCCTGGGCATGTGCAGGAGAGACGGAATTTTAATATGTAATTTTTTTTTTTTTTTTTTTTTTTTTACACTTTAAATCGGGATGTGAATTAGATCCCAACGTTTTTATTTATTATTTTTTAAATTGAAACCTTGCTTTGGTGAAGAAGAACAACAACAACAACACAACAACAACAACAACAACAACAACTCAGCTCAAGGAAATGGAACCATCTGAGTGGCTTTTTTAAAGACCCTATTCAGGTCTTCCAGTTCCTCTGAAAAATGACAATGGGTTGTGACCATTTTCTAGGAACGCCCAGAACCTGTGAAATGGAGGCCGGGGGTTCAGCGCCTGATCCTGGGCTTCCAGGTGCCCGCGGATCGGGCTCCACAGCGCGGGCCCGGGTGGCTCCGGCCGGGCGGGCGGCGGGCTGGGCGACACCGGCGACGTGGCGAAACCCGCGGCCCGAGCGGCCCCGGGAGGCGGGACACCAGCTCTCCGCGGCCCGAACCAGCGCGGCCACCGGCTCAGGGGGCGGAGGGGGACCGGGGCCGGGGATCGGGGATCGGGGACCGGGCCGGGGCCGGGGCCGGGGCCGGGGCCGGGGGAGGCTGCGGGCCGGCCTAGCCGCGGGCACAGCGCCCGGGCTCCCGCGCCTCCGCCGGTGGCGCCGCCCCGCCGCCTAATATGTAATTTTAACGTGAATTTTAATTTAATCTGACACAGCCCCACGGGGCGAGTGGCTACGGCACAGGCATTGGCCAGCGCAGATCTAGAGACACAGGGGATGCAGCCGGAACCACAGACAGAACTCCCCGTGGAGCTCAGCGTGGACAGCAGAGACCTGCATTGCGGTGCAGAGCCCGGGGGACCGCCGGGGACTAGCGAGCACTGCTGGGCCTGCTCTGTGCGCTGGGCCTGGGCCTGCTCAGGGAGGCCCACAGCTGGGCGCGCCCTCCGAATGGACCTCAGCCCCGCAGGCGGAGCGGGGAGGCAGGCCCTCATACCGTGGGATGCCATTGTGCAAACCTCAGAGACAGGCACAGTGAAGAGCACTGTTGGCCGCAAACATGTAAAAACCCCTTTTAAAAGCAGGGGGTTCGGACTGCGGTGCCTTTGGGGGAGAAGGCCCTGTGAGGCCACGGAGTGGTCCTGGCGAGGTGAGCAGGTGTGTTTGGGCTGCTGGACCAGTGTTTCCCGCGGCAAAGACGGGGGCCGTTGTGGCATCACCAGCGTCCCTGCTGAACGGCTTCAGTTCCCTCTGCGGCATATGTCCCGTTACAGTATTTGTTGCCTTAGTTGCATTAGAACAAGATTAGATTGGAAAACGTTGCTACTTATTCAGCTTATAAACAAAGGATTAAACATAAAACCCGTGGTTTGTTTCACTCAATCTGAGGATGCGCTGTTACCAGACCCTAACCGCACTGAAAGGGAAAAGCTGAAAGCGGTGAAGGACAGATAGGTGCGTCTACACTGTATGACGTCTGCGCACTGGGGGTCAGGGAGCTGCGGCTGCTCTCTCAGGGGCAGTGAGTGCGTTTCAGAAAGGGCAGGAGCTCCGGGTAAGTAGGATCAGAGACACTGTGTTACGGAGGCCCAGTTATGCTGTGGCCGTTCTATGAGCTGACTGTTACTGTGTGGAGCATTTCTGTGTGATATGTGCATCTTTGACTTTTTCCTCATTGATCCGTCCTCATGCTTCCCTTATCACTGACACGGGTTTATCTTTTCTCCCCTCAGAGAGTTTTGAGGTGACAGTCACCGAAGAAGGTGATAAAGGGTTCTTTCTCTCCCTCTTATGACTATTAACCCACTAACTTTGTTTGTAAAATTGGGAATCAGCCTTAAACAGAAGAAGCTGTCATGCTCTTTTACCCCTTTTATTCTCCTGTTTTGTTTCTGTTTTTAAATATATTGATGGAAACTGTATGTAACCAAACCCTTGGTTAGAAATATCTGGAAATCAGACATCCATTTGAACTACATGGATAACACTGTACATTTTCCCCTAATTGAACTTAAGAGAGTCACTCTGGAATCATTTTCTATTAGTTGTAATATCGGAAGAGGTCCATCTTGTTTTTATGTGAAATACATTTTTGAAGTTTTGCTTACACATTAGAACATTTATATCTGTTCTCCCGCGGGCAAGAATGGAAACGTAGGTTTTTAACTCCCAGTGAAGCTGGTACGCCAACCCAGACGCATGTTCGTCCGCAGGCAGCTCATTTTCAGCTCCAATGGCTGGAGTCCGCACCAGGGCCGGCCTGGCGGCTCTCCATGGCGGCCCTCACGCCCCGGTAGGCCAGCTGTTGAAATGGATGCCTGAAAAGTTGGTATTTCTACCTTCTCGTCCAGTAGTTGGCTTTGATTCCCTAATTTTAGCCAGGCTCATTGCACAGGAAGACTTGTTTCTGCTGACTGTTTTTTTTACAGACTTTCTGTAATTATGGTGCTGAACCTATATCTCACACTTCTTCCTCTCCCAACACGTGACTGTGTGTTTTAGCCGCCTCTCTGGTCCAAACCAAAAGAGCTGCCAGCTGCCCCCTGCAGCCGGGCAGTTTTGGTGTTACCAGGCCTTGGCAGTTTGCTAATGAGACCACGTGCCCTGGAGCTGTCCTAAGTACTCCTGTGAAATGCCTGTCTTTTTTTCCTCTCTTTTGTATTCCTGCATGAGTGGATGCAAAGTCCGATGAGTTGCTTGGAAAGCTAGAACCTGCTTCTGTGTACTAAAGCCCAGAACTCACCCTGCCACCAGCACAGCGCCCGGCTTCCCACAGACCCTCCCCCCTGGCTGCCACGTGGGCATCGGTTTCCTTTGGGGGAGGAGGGGTCCGACCGCAGCCGGTTTGGTGGCAGCGAGCTAACCCGCGCTGCTTTGACTCCCCAGGTGAGATCTGTGGATTTAAAATCCACGGGCAGGATGTGCCCTTCGACGCAGTGGTGGTGGATAAGTCCACGGGCGAGGGGCTGATCCGCTCCAAAGAGAAGCTGGACTGCGAGCTGCAGAAGGACTACACGTTCACCATCCAGGCCTACGACTGCGGGAGGGCGCCCGATGGCAGCGCCAGCCCCAAGAAGTCTCACAAGTAAGTGTGCGCAGGGAGCTCTGCTCTGTGCCGGCTCCGGTGCTGGTGAAACGGAAGCTGGTTCTCAGTGGCCCATCGGGACGTAGCAGTTGGACCAGAGTGCCTGGCAGGCGGCGCCAGCCCGGCCTGGGCCCTAGCAGTCAGTGGAGGAATAGCCTCGCAGAGAAACCACGGCCCCAGAGGGAAAGCTCGGGAAGCCCTCTCTGCCGCTGGGAAGGGGTTTGTGGGCAGGCGATCCTGTCTGTGAGTCCTGACGGCATGAAATTCACCTGAGCCGGTGAGGACGCAGCGGTGGGCTCCGCCCTGGAGTGAGCACGGCCTTCCTGCAGCGAGAACCGCCGGGTAGTGGAGGTGCTCTGGGCAGGACGTGGAGCTAGAATCTTGTCTTCCTGCCGGCCCGAGTGGCTCAGTGGTTGAGTGTTTGACCCAGGAACAAAGAGGTCACAGTTCAATTCCCGGTCAAGGGCTTGCAGGAGGCAGCTGATCAATGATGTTTATATCTCCCTAGCCCTATCTCTTCCTCTCCTCTCTCTCTAAAAATCAATAAAAACATATAAAAATTAAAAAAAAAAATCTAGTCTTTCCTCTCCACTTACCTGATCTTCGGCATTGGGCTGATTTAATTTTGTTGAGACTCAGTTTCTACTCAGTACGCGGGCGGAGGAAAGAGGGCTGAGATGATGTCATGTAACTGTGAGTGTCAGGTGGGGGTTTGGCGTTGCGTGTAGGGTCTTGGGGACAGTGCGGAGCAGAGGGCAGAGCTTGTCCGGTTCAGGATTCGCCCTGACGCCAGCGGTTTCTGTCTGGGGAGCCTGCTCTGACGATGCCTTAATCTTCTCATCCCCGAGCTGGGGCGACGGAAGCTGGCAGCACCAGGAAGGGCCGCACTGAGGTCACGTTGAGGTCTCTCATTTGCTAGATCAGCGGCGGGTGGTGTCCCAACCCCGGGCTGCTAATGGTCTCTGTCCCAGAAGCAGGACAAGCCTGTTGTAACGCTCGCCGTATCCCATCTTCTATCCGTTTCTTATCCCTTCTTCCTTTGGCTCTAGTTGTTTCTGAATTTTGAAACAAAATATTTCTAACTTTGTGATAACAGAGCTTACAGACATCTGGTATAGTTTAATCTCCCTTTTACATGCCCTGTCCCACGTGGTGAAAGAAAATCCCAGTGTTACTGCCTTTTTTTGTTTTTTAAATCCTCACCCGAGGGTATGTTTTTAATGATTTTTAGAGAGAGGAAGAGGGAGAAAGAGAACCATCGATCGGTTGCTTCCCACACCCCGATTGGGGATTGAACCCACAGTGTTGGTATGTGTCCTGACCGGGAATCGAACCTAAAACCTTTTTGGTGTCTGGGACAATACTCAACCACATGAGCCGCCGGCCAGAGCTGCGTTGTCGCCTTCTTACCAGGTATTTTATTCCTAGAGCTGGAAGGATCACCCCAAATTCCTGCTTTAACTTTTCTGTTGTATCCAGGCTAAACTAAAAACAATGAATAGTTTATTTTTTGTCCTCATACTAGAGGCCCGGGCACAAAAACTGGTGCGAGAGTGGGCCTGCCTTCCCTCGGCTGCGGGCACCGGGTTCCCCCAGGCACCTGGGACCTGGGCTGCGGGCACCGGGTTCCCCCAGGCACCCGGGACCCGGGCTGGCTTCCCTCCGGCACCCGGGACCCGGGCTGCGGGCACTGGCTTTTCTCAGGCACCCGGGACCCGGGCTGCGGGCACCGGCTTCCCCCAGGCACCCGGGACCCGGGCTGCGGGCACCGGGTTCCCCCAGGCACCCGGGACCTGGGCTGGCTTCCCTCCGGCACCGGGACCCGGGCTGCGGGCACTGGCTTTTCTCAGGCACCCGGGACCCGGGCTGCGGGCACCGGGTTCCCCCAGGCACCCGGGACCCGGGCTGGCTTCCCTCCAGGCCTGGCTTCCGTCAGGAAGGACGTCTGGTCTAATTAGCACATCACCCTTTATTACAGATAAAACTTAATAAAACAAGTCAGGAAGGAAGTTTAAAAGCGGGCAGATGGGGGGGGTGTAAAGCAAGCAGCGCCCACACTCTCCCTCCCCAGGGCCACGGTGCACATCCAGGTGAACGACGTGAACGAGTACGCGCCCGTGTTCAAGGAGAAGACCTACCAGGCGTCTGCGGTGGAGGGGCGGCGCCCGGAGAGCATCCTGCGGGTGGAGGCCGTGGACGCGGACTGCTCCCCGCAGTTCAGCCAGATCTGCAGCTACGAGATCGTCACTCCAGACGTGCCCTTCACGGTCGACAAAGATGGTGAGGACAGAGGGCAAGCGTTCCTCTCCGGGGGGCTGTCCCTCCCACGCCGATCAGCTTCACACCACGCTGTGTACGTCAGTGGGACTCATAGACCGAGAGGTAGCCCATTCGGGCGGCTGGCACCAGATGCCACCGACCAGGAGACTTAACCAACAGGCTTTTCTGTCTCACGTTCTGGAGGCTGGGAGTCCAAGACCAAGGAGCCCTCGGGAGGGCCTGCTTCCCGGCTCAGATGCCACCCTCTCTGTCCTCACGCGCTGGGAGCGACAGGCACTCTGCCTCCTCTCTTCTTATAAGTCACTGGTTCCACTGTGGGGACTGGCCCTCATTGCCTCCCCTAAACCTCAGCTCCTCCCAGAGGCCCCCCCTCCTAACCCCGAGCCACTGAGGGGCAGGACTTCACATGTGAACCTCGGGGACGGGCACACTCGGTCCACACAGACCCGCTGTGGTGCGTTTCCCGGTTGAGTGTTCACTCTGTTCCCTGAACACCGAGTGCTCTCTGGCGGGGCCGCTCCTCTTTCCTTTCCCATCGAAGTCACATGCAAAGCCCTGCCCCTCCTGCTGCTGCTCTTTATCTTCTCCCCTGCGGTCAGCATGCACCTGAATGAGACAGGCCTTTGGTTGGGCCTGGTTTTCTGTCCTCCGTTAGATTTGAATCTCCTGCCTCATCTTGAAGGTGACGGTTTACACCTCATTGCCAGACCCTCAGTAACTGAACATTCTAGAGTTTAGCTGCTTTATGAGGGCATGGCTTCAGGATGATGCATGTCTCCGTCGTTACCCACTGTCCAGGCTCTCTGCTAAAATCTCGGCATGGCACACACTTAGCAGACCCCTGTGTTCTGGTCCAAAGCAGGCTCCTCCCTAGGGGGTGGGGTAGGAAATCTCTCGTGCTAATAAGATAAGTCTGTGACAAGAAGGATTTAATGCAACTTTGAGCTTGTATTATAGTTAATATTTGAAGAATTTGAATCATTTTGTCTTTTTTATTCTCTTATATGTAAATCTTCAAGTAACTATAAAAGCAAACAGAAGTCTGTAAGAATGAATGGAGTTGAGTTGCATGGGCTCCGAGGTGGGTTAGTGGGGACTCGGGGAGCCGGGGCGTGTCGTGACCTCAGGGTCCCCGTCGGTGCCTCCGGGTCTGTGTGTTTCCGCGGGGACGTGGAGGGCGAGCGCTCGGTGCGGGTCCTCACTGTTGCTTCTCTCTGGAAGGCTACATAAAGAACACGGAGAAGCTGAGCTACGGGAAGGAACACCAGTACAAGCTGACCGTCACAGCCTACGACTGCGGGAAGAAAAGGGCCACCGAGGACGCGCTGGTCAAGATCAGCATCAAGCCCACCTGCACCCCCGGGTGGCAAGGTGAGCCCCGTTCTCCTCTGCGTGCTCACCCCGTTCTTAAAGCTCCGGCACGAAACCTAACGTGTGCCCCCCCCCCCCGCCGCTGCAGGGTGGAACAGCCGGGTGGAGTACGAGCCCGGCACAGGCGCCCTGGCCCTCTTCCCGAGCGCCCGCCTGGAGACGTGTGACGGGCCCGTGGCCTCGGTGCAGGTGACGGTGGAGCTGGAGACCAGCCACATCGGGAAAGGCTGCGACCGCGACACCTACTCCGAGAAGTCCCTTCACCGGCTCTGCGGTGAGGGCGAGAGGGATCCTGTGTGTGTGTGTGTACGTACATAGCTGTGTGTGTACATAGATGTGTACGTGTGCATGTGTGTACGTGTACATGTGTGTACCTGTACATGTGTGTGCGTGTGTGTGCATAGGTGTGTGTGTGTACGTGTGTGTGTGGCTTCACGATCATGAACTAAAGCAGACTAACTTTCTGACACAGCTGATTCCGCCTCACCGGCTGATTTCCCTGCCGGTGGCCTTCAGGGGGTACATGACCCCGGGGAAGTCTCTTCAAAATGGCATTTTATGTGCATTTTTAAGAGCCACTGATTTGAAGACAGTATTTCTCTGATGCATTGAGAATCACCAGAATAGAAATTACATCTGTGGAGGGAGTTTTAAATGGAACGGGATGGTAATTTAAGGACCAAAGAAAAAAACTACAGGCAGTGCGGTAGCTTTTGGCAAACGTGAAGAAGAAAATCAAGACCAAAAGCACCCGCATCCAACTACGGTCTCCGCGGACCGTACACCAGGCCCGGGCAGAGGGTCACTCACAGGCCGGGGGAGAGGCAGGGGGAGTGTTCTGGTTTATCGAAGTGGGCCGGTGGCTGCCCGTCACGGGAGATGCTGAGGAAGAGTGTTACTTGGCTGAGAGAAGACACAGTTACTTACTGGCAGAGGGTCTTGGGCGTGTCAGGAGCCATTCCGCTCAGCTCGGCGGGAGCGTTTTCCTCCTCTGGCCGCTGAGAGCAGCCGGTGTGAGCAGCAGTGCTGGTGTCACTGGAAACGGTTCTGGTGGATCAGCAGAGAGGGAGCGTGTAGTGTCTGCTGGCGCATCCCCGTGGTGCACACGCTCTGAGTCCAAGTTCATAGCCATGTGCTAATCTGTAAGTGCAGAGATCTGGAATGGGCTCCAGTTTTAAACTGTGTACATTAGTATAAAACTACCTTCTCGCAGTGCCATTTTTTATGGTGTTACAGGAACACGTTCTCAGCAGGACAGTTTAAAGGTAGGAAGAAGGGAAAGAATTCCCTATCTGAGTGCTCACTGCATGCTGGGCACTTCCGCCCGAGTTCCTGCCTCCTCCCAGGCCTCAGAGGCGGCGGCATTGACTGGCTCTCACAGGAACTCACGGACAGGAACTCACGGGGACACACTCAGGAGGTGGCAGACTGGGGTTTGGGCTGAGGTCACTGTTACTCAAGAGACCAGGTTCTTGAGCCAGATCACGCAGCTCCTGGGAATTGAGACGCGATTTCCAATCTTTTGCAAAATTTTTTTTAATTGAGCTTGGCAATACATACAATAGTTATAAAACTTGTCATGCTTTGTTGGCTTAGCAATTCCATTTCTAGGGATTTTTCTAAGGGGATGATCATGGAGACACGCAAAGGTGTGCATCAGGGGAAGGTTTATCCTAGGAAAACGGGAACCCCGGCCCACCAGGCAGTCCATTAAGTGAACTAGGGCGCATCCGTGCGACGGCATCCGGGCTAGAGAATGACAGGAATTGCGTGCACACAGGCCTCCGTGTTCGTCACGTGCACATATTCAGAGAGGCCTGGACGTGCTTACATGCACATGTTAATTGTGGACCACAGATTTATTTTTTTCCTTTAAAAACTTAGTACTTACACATTTTGCTTGTCATAAAAACCCCTCCTTTGGAGCAAAATGAAGTGGGTCTAGGGAACCGTGTAGACCCAGGCCAAGGCGGCGCCTGTTCAGCTCCTCTCACCCTGAACCCCATGTTTGGCGTTTCAGGGGCCGCGTCCGGCACCGCCGAGCTGCTGCCCGCCCCGAGCGGCTCCCTGAACTGGACCGCGGGCCTCCCCACGGACAACGGCCATGACAGCGACCAGGTCTTCGAGTTCAACGGCACCCAGGCCGTCCGGGTCCCCGATGGCGTCGTGTCCGTCAACCCCAAGGAGCCCTTCACCGTGTCCCTGTGGATGAGGCATGGGCCCTTCGGCCGCAGGAAGGAGGCGATCCTCTGCAGCTCCGACAGGACAGGTGCCCGTGCGGGGGCGCTGCTCCGTGCCCACGGGGGCTGCTGGGGGGCGCTGCTCTGTGCCCACGGGGGCTGCTGGGGGGCAGGGGCTGCTGGGGGGCAGGGGCTGCTGGGGGGCAGGGGCTGCTGGGGGTGCTGCTCTCCGTCCCCACAGGGGCTGCTGGGGGGGCAGGGGCTTCTGGGGGGCGCTGCTCCGTGCCCACGGGGGCTGCTGGGGGGGCAGAGGCTGCTGGGGGCGCTGCTCCGTGTCCCCTCTGGGGCTGCTGGGGGGGCAGGGGCTGCTGGGGGGCGCTGCTCCGTGTCCCCTCGGGGGCTGCTGGGGGGGCAGGGGCTGCTGGGGGGGCAGGGGCTGCTGGGGGGCGCTGCTCCGTGCCCATGGGGGCTGCTGGGGGGCGCTGCTCTGTGCCCATGGGGGCTGCTGGGGGCGCTGCTCCGTGCCCACGGGGGCGCTGTGTGCCCACGGGGGCTGCTGGGGGGCAGGGGCTGCTGGGGGTGCTGCTCCGTCCCCACAGGGGCTGCTGGGGGGACAGGGGCTGCTGGGGGCGCTGCTCCGTGCCCATGGGGGCTGCTGGGGGGCGCTGCTCTGTGCCCACGGGGGCTGCTGGGGGGCAGGGGCTGCTGGGGGGCGCTGCTCTGTGCCCACGGGGGCTGCTGGGGGGCAGGGGCTGCTGGGGGTGCTGCTCCGTCCCCACAGGGGCTGCTGGGGGGGCAGGGGCTGCTGGGGGGCGCTGCTCCGTGCCCACGGGGGCTGTTGGGGGGGGCAGAGGCTGCTGGGGGCGCTGCTCCGTGTCCCCTCTGGGGCTGCTGGGGGGGCAGGGGCTGCTGGGGGGCGCTGCTCCGTGCCCATGGGGGCTGCTGGGGGGCGCTGCTCTGTGCCCACGGGGGCTGCTGGGGGGGCAGGGGCTGCTGGGGGGTGCTGCTCCGTGTCCCCTCGGGGGCTACTGGGGGGAGTGCTGCTCCGTGTCCCCGCGGTGGGTGCCGGGGGACTCTGCTCTGTGTCCCCGCGGTGGGTGCCGGGGGACTCTGCTCCGTGTCCCTGCAGGGGCTGCTGGGGGGCATGTGCTCCGTGTCCCTGCAGGGGCTGCTGGGGGGCATGTGCTCCGTGTGCCCACGGGGGCTGCTGGGGGAACATGTGCTCCGTGTCCCCTCGGGGGCTGCTGGACCCCTTCCTCCGAGGTCCCCCAGGCTGGGTGGTTACACCAGGGCGGCCTGTCCTCCACACACCCCCTGGCATTGGGGCATTTGATAGTGAAAACCCAAGTGTATTTGTTTCTGACCTGCCTTGGCCCAGCTGGGGAGTTCATTGATGCTGATAAAACCGTGTCTTCAAAACCCATTAAAGAAATAGCTTTTATTTCTCCTTCGGTCTTAAGTTGGCAATTTACCAGTCGCGTCTCTCCCTGCAGATAGGAACCGGCACCATTACTCCCTCTTCGTCCACGGCTGCCGGTTCATCTTCCTGCTCCGCCAGGAGCCCTCGGGGGAGAAGAAGTTCAAGCCCGCCGAGTTCCACTGGAAGCTGGCCCAGGTGGGGGGCGCGTTCCGCTCTCAGAGGCGCTTCCCCTGTGTGTGCTCACAGCTTTGTAGTTCTTGTCTGTGGGTCAAATCAACTCCACCGAAAGCCTAAGTTATGTTCACATGTACATATTATATACATTAAATATACAAATTGTACGTGTTAAATTTAAAAAAACCATGTTGAACTTACTGGAAAAGCAGCCCTGGCTTAAAAATTGGGCTTGAGATCCTTGCATGTGTTTGTTCGTTACTTAAGGCTTTGCCTCCCTAACGGTGCTCGGAGCCCTGGGGCCTCGGTGGTTCAGGCCCAGGGAACCTCTTAATGTTCCCAGGAACCGGCCCTCCTGGTCTCCGAGCCGCCTGAGCCACTGGCTTGAGGGAGCTGGCGGTTTTGCTATCGGCTCATGTGACATTCCATTCGGCAGAGTCATGCCTTCCTGGCAGCTTCTGGGTGAGAAAGAAAGCTCATCCTCAGACTTCCTCTGTCCCTGAGGCTGTCCAAGAAGCGATTTGTTTGGAGTCTTTTTTTAAATTTATTTTAGAAATAATATACCTGGAGTTCATTGTTCCAGACCCCAAAAGCAAAAATACACAAAAGTATTCACAGCACAATTTCTTGAGATGTTAACAGCCCGAGGTTTAACGGCAACTGACACACCCTCACGTCTCCCCTCTGGTCGCCTGAGAGACGTGTGACGGTCACACAGGTTTCAGCAGGAAAGGGCTGTCCGGTCGGGAACTGAAGCCTTGTTCACAACTGAGACCCTTTTTCTGTGAGCAACTTGATTGAGAACCGAACTGTTCGAGAACCGAGGCTTGACGACTTTCCCTCGCCCAGCTGGTCAGCATTGCTGCTGGCCGGCGTGTATCCTGGTGTTAAACACACGCCCTGCCCCCGCCGTCCCAGAGAAGCCGCTGCCTTCCTCCCTGCTCCCGGTCAGGTCCGCACGGTCACTCTGGCCCCGAGCATCGCTGTGGACGCTGTGTTAGAACAGCCTTACCCTCCTACCGCCCCGACCTGGCAGCACCGGGGTGCAGGGCTGCCTCTGAGCCTGGAGGAGTGGGAGGTGGACACCCCAGTGCTAACCCTCCCCCGCCTCCCGCAGGTCTGCGACGAGGAATGGCACCACTACGTCCTCAACGTGGACGTCCCCCGGGTCACGCTCTATGTGGACGGAGTTTCCCACCAGCCCTTCTCCGTGACGGAGGACTACCCGCTGCACCCGGCCAGGATCGAGACCCAGCTCGTGGTGGGGGCCTGCTGGCAAGGTAACGGGCATGGGCACCCCTCTCCCCGCGGCTCGGGAGCTCAACGCTTCCATCTGCTCTGCCGGGGAAGCAGGCTCCCCCCAGCGCCTCCCCCTCCTCTCTCTGCTCCCTCCTGTCCCGGGCCCACCGTGCTCCGGGCGCCCCGTCAGTGGCACATGCTGCCGCTGTGCAAGGACCCCTCTCCTCACCCCTCTCCTCGGAGCGGGGGCGTGCTGCCAGAGGGCGTGCAACCGAGGAACGTTTTGTAAATTAATCAGCTGTTGAGAAGTCGGAGAGCATGGAGGCGGCAGTCGGGCACAGACACGTCCGTGTGCTTTGGCCAGATGCCTCTTCCGGAGCCGGTAGCGCGGGGCAGCCTGGAGGGAGCACCTCGAGTGCCACGTCCGAGAGGTTCGTGCCGGCTCTGCCGGCTGACCAGGCGGCTGTGCCGGCGGCCACCAGAGCCACAGCGCCTTGGCTTGTGCTTCCTGAGGGCAGGCCGTGTGCCATCGCTTTACATAATCGTCTCATCAGTCCTCCCACCGAGTCTGTGGGCGGGAGCTGATTGATCCCTGTTTTACTGAAGAAGCCGAGGCCCTGAGCATAGTGAGCCCGGTCCCCAGCTGGGTCAGCATGGCTGGGGGGTGAGCCCTGAAGCCGCTGTGCCAGGGCCGAGCTCTGCCCTCTGGACCAGAGGGGAGCTCTCCTGTGCCTGGAGCCCTTACGCGGCCAGACCGGCCCAGGCGCGGCGATTCCCATGGTGTCGGCCGCAGTGCCGCCTGGTCAGAGCCGCCTTTCCCTGGGCGAGAGCCGCAGCTGCTGCTGACACCACTGTGGTCTGTGGCTGCCCACTCACGGCCTGAGGAACAGACTGTGAGAAGCCGGGGAAGAGAAGCTGCGATTTTCCCATTCACGTCAGGGATCCCTCCCTCTGCCTTCGAGGCTCACAGGCCCCACGTTCGCTGGCGACTCCTGTGCGCTGGGCCACGGCAGGCACCTTGCCGAGACACTGGTTTGAGGTGGACATTTGTGAAGAGCCTGATTTCTAAGACGGCTTTGTTTCTGTTATGGGAATTTGAATTTCATAATTTTCCTGCAGGTGCTTTCAAACGAAACAGAATAGGACAGTAATTTAGAGTGAACCTGAGGCAGTGAAACATGGAGACCAAGGACTGAGGAATAAATTGTTAGGGATACAGAAATTTTTAGTTGCTGTTCTTAAATTTTCTGTTCAAATTTGCTTTCCAAAGTAAACAAAAGTTTCTGAGAAATTATCTTAAAAACACAAACTCAGGGGCAAACCTAAGTGTTACTTTACATTCTGGGAGTTTTGATGTTTGGGTTAAACATCCCCCTTGTCACACCCTGCCGCCCTGGGACCCTGCTCATGTCCTCCAAAATGGCCACTCGCACCTTCATCCTTCGCTCTCTACCTCGGACCTCAACGTCCTCAGCCAGAAAAGTCTGCCTAACTCCCAAACCAAGCACAGCTTCGTAAAAATGTCATCAATGCGGGGGGTGGTCTCCACTGCCCCTTTTAGTGGATTTGAAGCCACTTCCCTGGCAAAGTCCCCCCGGAGAGCTGGCTGAGTGTTCCAGGGCCCCCTGCCCCCCTGCCTCGCCTCCGCCCCCCATGCAGCCCCCAGGGTGTCCACACCGCTACGGGCTGTGAGCAGAGATGGCTCCGCCTGGCCTGGGAAGCGGGGTTCTGTGTCCGCACTGGGTGCGCCTCTCCAGCCGGGCGCTCGGACACTGGACCCATTTGGGCCACGGGTGATGACCTGCTTCTCAGGAGAGTTCCTGAGCCTCTGCCTCGCCCTTCCTGTTTGGAAAAGGTGCTGCAAATGCCTTCTTCTCTCTGCCACTCAGAGGTTAAAGTCCTGACTGATGTGAACTTGTTCTGAGCTTTCTGAAGAGATGGCTTTTGCACACCCTCCGTACACCAGCCCGTGGGCTTATGTGTCCCTGGCCCTGCCGGGGGGACAGTGTGCGGCCGGGGGGACAGTGTGTGGCCGGGGGACAGTGTGCGGCCAGGGGGACAGTGTGCGGCGGGGGGGGGGACAGTGTGCAGCGGGGGGGACAGTGTGCGGCCGGGGGGACAGTGTGCGGCGGGGGGGGACAGTGTGCGGCCGGGGGGACAGTGTGCGGCTAGGGGGACAGTGTGCGGCGGGGGGGGGGACGACAGTGTGCGGCCGGGGGGACAGTGTGCGGCGGGGGGGGGGACAGTGTGCAGCTGGGGGGACAGTGTGCGGCCGGGGGGACAGTGTGCGGCCGGGGGGACAGTGTGCAGCCGGGGGGACAGTGTGCGGCCAGCGGGAGGTGCTCAGTCCGTGCGTCTCTGCAGCCAGGGAGCACCTCCTAATGGCTGCCAGCCGCCCAGGCTAAGGAGACGGAGCTCGGTGGACAGGCACTTCCTCATTCTGAATCCAACCTGCGTTTTGGCCGGGAGGGCGTGGGAAGGTGGAATAGAAGAATACCGAGAGGCTGGGGTGGCAAATAGCGCTCCTGGGAAAAGGCGGTTCCAGGCCGAATGTTCTCTCTGCATTTTGCGTTTGGTAGCTTTTCAGTGTGAATTGTCCGGGTCCACTGTGAAGAGCCTAACCCGGTCCTTTCCTCTATCTTGTCTTGCTTCTCCGCAGAGCACTCAGGAAGTGACAATGAGACTGAGCCTGTGCCTGTGGCCCTGGCAGGTTGCTGGACTTTCCCCCATGGTTCCCTGTTCAGTAAACACAGACACCCGTCCATTGCCCATTCTGCATGAAACGCCCACATTACATTGGTCCCAGTCACATCTGAGCTGCTGCTTTGCACTATCCCCCCCCATCCCCCCACCCCCCCACCACCACCACCATTGCTTCATGGGGTCTCCTTTTCAGCCTGTTCTGAGCCCAATCACAGTGAGCACGTGACTCATTAATGCAGTGCACTGTGGGACTTGTAGTTTCCTCCTCCAGTTTGCCCTGATGCCACTGCATGAGATTCCCTGCCGACATCTCATAGGCGAGGTGTAGGGGTGCCTCCCGCTTCTCAGGTGGCTGGCCCATGGGACAGGAAGAGATTCGTTTTTAGATATGCTAACCTGGCTGGTACTCAGTTTTGTTTTATTTTGGTAAATCCTCACCCAAGGGTATATATTTAGCGAGAGGGGAATGAAAGGAGAGAGAAGTTTCGATGTGAGAAAAATGTATCAATTGGTTGCCTCCCGCATGCACCCCGATGGGGTGGGGATCGAGCCTGCAACTGAGGTACGTGCCCTTGACAGAAATAGAACCCACCACCCTTTGGTGCATGGGCAATGCTCTAACCACTAAGCAAACTGGCCAGGGCAATATTAAATTGTAAACCTTCTCCTAGAAATCTCAGTCCCTAGCAGTGATTTATAGTGCTGTCTAGTGTCCTTATTGGGAATGAGACCTGCTGCTGAGAACCGGTGTCTTCTCTGTCAGTGGAGGTGCAGTGGTCTTTGCTAGTCTGTCAGGCCAGTTTCTGGGTTTTCGTTTTCTGCCTGACATCCTCACTTCCCAGTTATCCTCGGCACAGCCCCCTGCAAGGCCTGGCTCGGCGGCCTGAGTGCACCCCCTTCCCTAGTCATGCTGTGTGGGCCCATCCCCAACTGTACATATCCCTGAGCATGCTCAGCAGCAGCCGAGTGGGAGCCAGCTGGCTGGCAGGCAGAGGCTGGAGCTGGTAAGATGTGCCACTGTGCACCGTGGTGACAGTGTAGCTAGGCCCCCTCACCAGGGAGTGGAGATGTGTGGGGACACTCATGGGACCTCCTGGCTTCCAGGCTTCAGGTGAGGGACCCCCGAGTCCTCTTCTGGCCACATGCATGATCACAAACGAGTTAATTCTTCATTGCGCTTCCATGTAGACGGCAAGGCTAACAGGGTTTGGTCTGAACTAACCCGCATGTCCATCCATCCGGCTGCCACACCAGTAACACTGCGTGAGAAACGAAGCAGGGGCTCTGGGTTGCACCCCTAACTGCCTGCTTCTCTCCGCTCTCCCCCACCCCGTGTTCCAAAGGTGGTGACCTACACATGACCCAGTTTTTCCGAGGTGATCTGGCTGGCCTGACCATCCGGTCCGGGAAGCTCACAGACAAGAAGGTGATTGACTGTCTGTACACCTGCAAAGAGGGGCTGGACCTGCAGGTCCCCGAAGACGGTGGCCGCGGCGTGAAGGTAACCTGGCATTCCCAGGCTTCTAGACCACGGGAGGGGCCCTAGGCAGAGGACTGCTCTGCGATTGGTCCTGAGCTGTTTAAATTTGTACCACGTCTGACACAAATGTGTGGGTCTCTCCTCCCGCACCAGCCAGTTCCCCGCTCTCTGGACACCCACTCTCCCGGTGTCCAGCAGCTTAATCCCCGCACTTCCAGGCTTAGCTTCAGACTGCAAGGTGAGCGCTCAGCCCACCAGGCCGCCCCACTCCACGTGCCCGTCGCAGGAACCTGCCCTGGGGTTCCCTGCACTTGTGTTGGCCTTGGCCTTGATTCTGGGCTTCCCACCGTCTTCACACCCTCCTCCCCCTTTAGGTTCAGCAGTTCGCAGGGACTGCTCAGATGACTCTGTTCTGTGAACAGTGATGATAAAGGCTCCACTCCGGGAAGGGGTGCCCAGGGCAAGGCGCTAGGGCAGGCGCGGGAGCTCCCACGTCCTGCCCGGGAGGGAGCCCCCGGCATCTCCCGTCTCCCCTGTGCACCACTGGGCGCTCCCACCTGTGCTTTTATGGAGTTCCTGTCACATGGCTGACTCGCTCTTTGCCCATTGGAGGGCCACATTGCTCGAGGTGGGGCTGAAGTTCAACCCTTCACATGGTTGGCTCCTCTGGCAACCAGCCCCGTCCTGAAACGAGGACCCCACCAAGAGGCACCTCATTCACTGAACTGGGGCTTGCTGTGAGTCATGATTCCTGTCTCAGGAAATCCCTCGAGGTTTAGGAGCCTGTGCCAGAAACCGGGACGAAGACCACACCTATTTCTGTACCGCGGGCCTCTGCGCCCTAGAAGGCACCTTGCAGGAGGGGGTCTCAGTCACCGGCGTTACGGAGTCTTCTCTGATTTCAGCTTCTCGCAGCAGAACCTTACCCCCTCCTCTCTCCCTTGGGCACAATTCCAGGTCCAAGCCAACCCCGGCCGGTCGGTGCTGACCCTGGAGGCGGAGGACGTGGGGGAGCTGGAGGCGGCCATGCAGCACGTGGCCTACCTGAACTCCCGCCAGTTCCCCACGCCCGGCGTCCGGCGGCTCCGGCTCACCAGCACCGTCAGGTGTGTGCGGCTTTCCAGGAGGAGAAATGTCTGCTCAGGTTTTAAGAACAGCGTCCCCGTGTCTCCTCCGTGAGGGATGAGCCGTCCCTGTTCCCAGTGTCTGAAGGGTGCCTGCGGGTGACAGTGGGAGGCAGGCCTTGGGAGTGGCCGCCGTCCCGTTTCGGTGGCATCCTGTGCCTCCCGATGCCTCCCGGAGCCTGACCTCCCACTCCCGTCCCCATGGCAGGTGTTTGAACGAGGCCGCCTGCGCCTTGATCCCTCCGGTCGACGGCTCCGTGGTGGTTCTGCAGCCGGAGGAGCCCAAGATCAGCCTGAGCGGCGTCCACCATTTTGCTCGAGCAGCTTCCGAATTTGAAAGCTCAGAGGGGGTCTTCCTTTTCCCCGAGCTCCGCATCATCAGCACCATCACCAGAGAAGTGGAGCCCACCGGGGAAGGCGGCGAGGACCCCACAGGTAACGGCCCGGCAGCCGGACTGAGTGCGGCCACCTGGGACCTTGTTCTGGGGCTTTGGGAGACCCGAGTGTTTGCTGATCCTGGAATCTGACCCGAAGGCAGAGCTCGTTGTGATCTTTGGAAACCCACTTGGGAGGTCCTTTGGTTTTTTCAGCTTGACGTTTGCTGGTGGGTCCTCCCAGAGGCCAGGGTCCCCCCTTCTGACCTTCCCAGTGGCCTTTCCTCCTAGACTCTCCTGCAGCCCTGTCATTTGGTTCTTAAAAGGACTGGGCCAGTGAGATGTTGCATGTGAGACACACACACACACACACACACACGCATGCACGCCCAGCTCCACGGCCTCTGCCAGTCCTCACGGGGCCGCTTCTGCAGTTCAAGAGTCCGTGGTGTCCGAGGAGATAGTGCACGACCTGGACACGTGCGAGGTGACGGTGGAGGGAGAGGAGCTGAGCCCGGAGCAGGAGGGCCTGGAGGTGGACCTGGCCCGCGTGCAGCACACGGGCATCGAAGTGAGCCGCTCCCACCTGGGCGTGGTGTTCACAGGTGAGGCCGCCCCGCCCCATCTCAGGGCCCGGAGCCCCGGGAGGCGTTTCCTGGGGTCAGGCAAGGGTGCGAGCACTCCTTGCCTGTGTCCTGTCCTTACGGGGGTCATGGGGGTCGTGGCCGGGCTTGTGTCACCTCCTCAGGAAGGAGACCCCGTACACTCTAGGTTCCCTCCGCAGTTGGAAAGCCAAACGTGCCCGCTGGCTCAGCGCCCGGTGCCTGGCTCCAGCCTGCCTCGTCCGCAGCCCTGGCTGCCTGTGCTCCCAGCTCAGCCACCGCCCTGTCTCCCCCTCCCCCAGGCGTGGACACCATGGCCAGCTACGAGGAGGCGCTGCACCTCCTGCGCTATCGGAACTGGAACTCCAGGTCCTTGCTCGACCGGAAGTTCAAGCTCGTCTGCTCCGAGCTCAACGGCCGCTACATCAGCAATGAGTTTCAGGTGGAGGTGAGTGCAGGCTCCCTGAGGAGGCCTGTGCATGGCCGGACGCTTAGAGCGACTCTGGTGGCAACTCCTGGGTCCGCCCGAGGGGGTAGCCTTTTCCAGCCCGAAAGCTGCTGCTGGTCAGACATGCGGGGGCTGGGGGGACAGGCCATGGCGTGCCTCAGCGCGAGAGCCTGGGGCTTTGGAGGGAGCTGGTTGAGCTGAGAGCAGGCGCGGTGAGTGGATGCCCGTGGGGGGGAGGGCGGGGGGGGGGGGCTGTTAGAAGTTTGGCTGCGTTAGAACGAGCAGCACCGGGGAGGGAAGCCGGGGAGCGGGCTGTTTGCGGTTGTAGAGGCCGGTCCTGCTGAGTGGATCTTCGGCTCAGGTGGGGCTGCGGCACTGGGCCTGCTGCAGTGACTCGGCCCCGGTGGCCAGAGCGCCTCACCTTCAGGTTCTCAGGGGCCTCCTCAGCAGCCCTTGTCCCTCAGGCGTCTGTGGGACCACATACTCCTGGGATCCCGCAGCCCCGTGGCCGCCTGGCAGCAGGAGGCTGACTCACGTGCAGACCAGGCGATGGTGCTTTGAGCCCGAGGGAGCTGCTTTCAGGGGAAATGAGTGGTTGCCACCTGCGCCCTCCTGCACGCGGCCGTGGTTTCGGGGACGAGGGAGAGCCCGAGGCAGCTTCTCAGACGCCCTGTGGCGAGGGCACTGCTGTCCCCCGGCTCCTTCCCCGTCTGATTCTTCCATCAGGTGCTGCCAGGAGAGTCACGTGAACAGTGACCCATTCCTGGGTGACAGTGCACCTGCCACGGGAGTCTGAGTGCTTGCCTCGCCTTCTCCTGTCCGCCCGCCCCCCGCCCGCTCCTGAGCGCATGTCCGCCACACGCTCAGCCGCCGCTCTGTCCGCGCAGGTGAACGTGATCCACACGGCCAGCCCCATGGAGCAGGCCAGCCACATGGCCGCGCAGCCGCAGTTCCTGCACCCGGAGCCCCGCGCCTTCGCCGACCTCTCGGGTCACAGCCTGGCCAACCCCCACCCGTTCGCAGGTAGGACGGGCCCTCCCCGCCCGCCAGGAGCCCCGCTCCTGCTCGGAGCAGCCCGGCCGCCAGGCGCTGGGGTCCCGGTCACACGGAGGGCAGGCTCGGGGGCTGCGGGGCGGTGCTGAGCGCTTCCGTCTCCTGCTGACCCCCGGGGTCCCGCGAAGCGGCCTGCGTCCGGGGGGAGTGGGGAGGGCACGGCGGCCGGTGGGCTCGTGGCCAGGACCGTCCTCCGTGCCGTTGCAGTGGTGCCCAGCACGGCCACCGTGGTGATCGTGGTGTGCGTCAGCTTCCTGGTGTTCATGATCGTCCTGGGCGTGTTCCGCATCCGGGCCGCGCACCAGCACTCCGTGCGGGACCAGGACGCCGGCAAGGAGAGCGAGATGGACTGGGATGACTCCGCCCTCACCATCACCGTGAACCCCATGGAGGTGGGCACGCGGGCGCCCCCACAGCACCCCGCAGGCCAGGTCCGAGCCGGGCTCACCCCGAGAGCCTGTTCGAGGCCGTGCCACCGGCAGGAGTGGTGTCTCTGACGAGGCCACGTCCAGCACAGCCCGCCTGTCCGGCCGAGGAGTGCGACAGAGAACTCTCCTCTGGGGCCCCAGTGCAACACAGAACCCTCCCCTGGGGCCCGGGCAGGAGCGAGCACTGGGGAGTGTGACACAGAACCCTCCTCTGGGGCCCGGGCAGGAGCGAGCACTGGGGAGTGTGACACAGAACCCTCCCCTGGGCCCGGGCAGGAGCGAGCACTGGGAGCTGGGTGTGAGCTGGGCTGCGGTTGGGGGCCAGACTCACGTGCCGTCTCTTTGTCAGACGTACGAGGACCAACACAGTGAGGAGGAGGAGGAGGAAGAGGAGAGTGAGGACGGCGAGGAGGAGGATGATGTCACCAGCGCCGAGTCAGAGAGCAGCGAGGAGGAGGAAGTGGAGGAGGAGGGCGAGCACGGGGACCGGCCGCCGGCAAACAAGCAGCAGCAGCTGGAGTGGGACGACTCAACCCTCAGCTACTGAGCGCCTCCTGCCTCTGCAGTCTGCCGTCGCCTCGCCCGCCAGGCCCACCGTGTACAGTCCGGCCTGTAGGTCTCAGCCCCCCTCCCCTCGCGCCCGTCACCCCTGCTTGGTATGCGGGACCCGGCTCCCTCCCGCCTCCGCCTGGACCTCCGTGTGAGGAGCTGCCCCTGCTCCCCATCATCTCGCTCACGTGGCCCCTCCCGCCTCCAGAAACGCCCAATCTGGACTCGGTGACCAAGGGTTAAAACTGCTCTCCCACTGGGTAATCCTTTTTTTTTTTTTTTTAATTTCCCCCAAACTAGTGCATGTACAAAATGGCCGAATGGGGTTCATATGTAGATGATGAACTTTTTAATATTTTGTAAATAAATTGGGATTCCTCGTGTCCTTGTGCTAGTGTAACCCAGGGTTGGAACGCGAGGTGAGTGTGAAACCCTGAGCTCAGGAGGCACCGGGCGCCGGCTGTCCGGCTTGGCTGGCTCCCGTGTGGGCCAGGGTGCGGGGACCGTCTTTGGGGCTAGGAAGGCCAGGTCCTGTCTTTGGGACTCCACGGTCCACAGCGCAGCGGTGGGAGCTGGGACCCGGGCTGCTTGCACACAGCCCCGTGCAGGAACCGGAACCCACTCGTGTGGTCTGGAGGCAGAGCAGGCCCGGTGACCCTTCCTCAGCCTGGGATACCCTGACACGCCCAGCGGCCCTGTCAGAATGTGACCCCCTGCCCCCCTCCCCCCCCAACCAGCAGGCCGAGCTCTGCTCTCCTCGCGGGAGTGCGGGGCTGCGCTGTGCTCGGCAGTGAAGGGGGGGCAGAGTGAACCCCACAGCACTCGGTTCTCCATTTACGTGTAAAACTTCAGGTTTCTAAAACGGGGTGGGAGGGGTAAACACTGTTCTGTGACCCTAACCGCTCGTTTCGGGGACACTGCTGTCGTGTCTGTGGCCACCCTCCTGTGCTGTCACATAGCTGCTGCTTAGACGTGGACAGACGTGAGCGCGGAGACGGCCGTCCTGGCTGTCAGCGCGGCCCCTCCCGTGTCCGTGCCGGTCGGACGTGTCTGCCCGCAATAAAGCTCTGGTTCCAACTCCGCGGGCGCCTGTGGTCTTTCCCGCCCGCTCCTCCGCGCCAACAACGTGCCCGAAAAGGCCTTCGTTCCCTCAGCTGCTCCCCTCCTCCGGGGGCTCCAGCCACTGCCCTCAGCCGGCACCGGCACCGGCACCGGCACCGGCACACTGAGCTTCCCGCACAGACCGAAAGGGTTAAGAAAACAGTATCTTCTCACAGGGCCCCCCCGTCAGCTGCCCACACCGGAGCACGCTGCTCCTTTACAGAAACGACAGATAGACACGCTTCCCTAGGTCCAGAGGGGCCGGGGTCAGGGAGCAGCACCTGCTGGGAGCAGGGTGGGTGGTGGTATCCGTGGGCTCCTGGGCTGTGAGAGGCAGCGACCGCGGGCTCTGCTGAGCCCTGTAAGGCCTGCGGGGGTGAGGAGGGGGGGAAGGAGACCCGAAGTGTAGCCTACAGGCCCGGGCTCCAGCCCCTCACTCAGCACAGGGCCCTGACTGCCCAGCAGGTTCTCAAAGGTGGGATTCCGGAGGAGACCCACCCTTCCCTGGAGCCTCTCCCTGATCCACGACAGGACACGCTGACGGGCATGTGTAACACGCCTGGAGGACCAGCATGTATTACCCTACGGGCGGGGCGTCCCCTCCCTCAGGTCCAGAGTCGTTTGGCTATTTTCTTACCCGCAAACAAAACCGCTTTACAGCAGAGATGAGAGGGTTCCCGTACCCAAGAGTCACTTTAAAAGTGGAAAAAGCATCCCTGAATCTCGGGGCACCAGGCTTCCTCCGGAGCCACCAGGACCAGCGGCGGAGCAGGAGGCGGAGGGCGAGTGGGAGGGGGGCCCCGGGCCGCCCGCAGCCCTGGGAGAAGGCAGCTCCCCGGGGGCGAGTCTGCTGGGCCAGGCCACCAGCTGGAAGACGGGGTACGGCCCCCTCAAGGCGCCGCCTCAGTGTCTTCCCATCAGAGCCCGGGGCTCTGGCGGCAGCAGCGGCGTCCTCCTCTGCTCCAGGGTGCCCGTTGGCGATGGCTGTTCGGTTCCTGAACGTTTCAAGTCATAATAAATAACCAGTGTAAACAGAGGCAGTGGGTGCCTGCGGGCGGCGGGCGGCGGGCCCCGGGCGGCCCAGGACGGGTTCGCGCCTGCCCGGCGCGCCTGCGGGTCCGAGGTCAGCGAGCGGACGGCCTATTGCCGGTTGTCTTTGGACACGTTGTGGGCCAGCCAGTTCACTTTGGTCTTCCAGCTCTCCCGCAGCGCCTCGTTGAACTTGACGCGGAAGTGCTTCAGCGCCTCCTCCTCCGTCTTCCCCAGCGCCAGCGAGTCCTGGGCAGAACCGGGGCACTGAGGCCGGCCCGCCGGAAGCCCGCCCTCTGCCTCCCTGCCTCCCGCGGGCGCTCTTGCTCCCTCCAGGCAGCTGTGCGGAGAGTGAGGAGTGGCCCAGCCTCTCCCTGGGAAGAGCTCTTGATGCTGATCCCAAACCAGACAGGCCCCCGGGCCCCTAGGCTAAGGTGACCAGACGGCCCGTTTTTTAACAATGTGTCCTGCAGCGTTTTAAAGAAATGGGGACTTTTTTTAAAACGTCGCGGGACGCGGGGCAAATGGTTAAAAATCAGGACGTCTGGTCACCTTACCCTGGACCCACCCTCTCAGTAAGAGCCCCTGGCAGCCAGGCCGCTGCCGCTGCCGCTGCCTCTGCCGCTGCCGCTGCCGCGCCTGTCAGGAGGGCCGCACGCGGGACAGGCCTGGGGCCCGCGCCCGCCTTTACCTTCAGATACTGGATGTCTTTGGAGCAGCTGAGCTCCGGCAGGCCCGCCGCCCGCATCAGGGCGAAGAGGTGGAGGAAGAGCAGCCCGTGGCGCCGCAGGATGGTGTAGGCCCTCTCGCAGTAGCCGCGGAACCTGCACGGGGCGGGAGGCGCCTGGGTCCTCCTGGCCACTCCCACCCAGACCTGTGGCCTGGAAACAGCCCTGGACGCAGTCCCCACCCCAGCCTGGCTGCTCCTACGGGGCCCTCCCGCACCCTGTCTGCGGCCCCGGGGCCCCGGGCGTTCGGGGGGGTCTGAGGCACCCTCACCTCTCAAACTTCTCGCTGTTGTTGGTCTTGCCCTGCTGGATCACGTGCACAAAGTCATAGGTGAGGATGAAGGGGACCCGCTCGCGGTTGATCCCAAACTTGGTCTTGAAATTCCCCAGGAAGTGGCCAAAATCAATGTGGAACAGCTGAGGGGGCGGGAGGGCAGGGCACAGACTGAGCCGGCTCCGGGAAGGCCGAGGCGGGGCCAGAAGGCGGGGCCCCCACAAGCCGGCCCCCGCGCCCCTACCTGCCCGTTCTCGCGGATCATGATGTTGTCGCTGTGCCGGTCGCCGATGCCCAGCACATAGGTGGCCACACAGTAGCCGGCGCAGGAGAGGGTGAACTCCTCGATGGCCCTGTCCAGGGCCTCCCTGGGGGGTAGGAGGGGGGATGGGAAACCACAGCCTCGCCCTGCAGTGCCCGCCTTCCCTGCTCCAGTGAGGAGCGAGGCAGGAGGCGGCCCCGGGCCCAGACAGCCACCGGCCAGGCCCGGCGAGCCAGCAGCTGCAGGAGTGGTGCCCTCAGAGCCACTCAGCTGGGCCAGGTCAAGGGGCAGGTTTCTGAGCCAACAACCAATGAAGGCTGCCGAGCACCCCTAAGTCGGGGGTGGCTGTTACACGGCGATGGGTAACTGATTCAGGGGGGAACGGAGACCCCCCCACCCCAACACAGGCCCGGACAGTGTCTGGCTGAGCCCAGAAGCCACAGAGAAGTCACAGGCCTGTCCCTTCACCTGTGACTCCAGAACCTCACCTCTTGGGGAGGAGAGGACACTGGTCCCCAAAGACGGGGTGCCCCCCAGGCCCGAGACCTACCCAGGGTTCTTGGACTTGAGCCAGTTGAGCAGGGCATCCTTGTTGAAGGCGGCCGTGGCTGCCATGTTGCTCTTGTTCAGCTGGATGTTGGCGATGGTGTCCGAGTGCAGCACCACCTCGATGAGGCCCGTGCGGTCCCCGGTGGAGAGGCAGCCGTAGGGGGTCATCCTAGCCGGTGGGGGAGGGCGGACAACGGTCAAGGGCTGTCCTGGGGCCGCCGGCCGCCGAGGAGCTCACCGCACCCAAAACAGCCACAGGAGCTGCTGCTCGAGTGGGTGGCCAGGAGGCAGAGCAGCCGCGGCTGGAGCAGCCCATGACGCCGGGCCCGGGGAGGCTGCGGCTGGGTCGGCACAGAACCGGACGCTGGCGCCGCACCTGCCGAGCTGTGCTCAGTGAGAGATGCCCGCGGCCAGGAAGCAGGCGGGCCAGGGGCCAGGGGCGTGTGGGGACACGCCACACGGCCAGACGGCAGCCAGCGGGCAAGACGGGTGCTGAGCGCCGGGCCGGCCTCCTCCACCCTCAGCCTGGGGCCCATCGCCCCTCTGGCCGGAGCTGACACTGGGCCCATCTTCTCAGCAAAGCCATTTCCCGGAGGTGGCCATGTCAGCCCTGACAGGGGACCCCGCCCCCCTCCACAGGCCGGGGCCCAGGCCGGCGCAGGCAGGACCGAGGCCGGGTCCTCACCTCAGGTCCAGCCCCTCCTGCTTCCACAGGACGTCCATGAGCTGGATCATCTGCAGCGTCAGCATGTCCTGGCGGAGGTCTGTGCCGCGGCCCCGGGGGAAAGAGCAGAGTTTCTGGAGGGTTCCGCACGCCCAGCAGGCCTGGGCCCCGCTCCGGACGTGTCCCTGGCTCACCCTCCGGACCCGGGGCAGTGGGGGCCCGGCCGCTCACCGTCCCCGTTCTTGAAGATGATGCCCACGCTGCCGTCACCGCCCGCCTCCTCGTTGCTGTACACGACCCACAGCGGCTTCATCTTGGAGTCCATGAAGGTGCACTGCTCCACGCTGCGGGGGGAAGGGGGGCGGTCAGCGGCCCCGAAGCCCCGGGGGCGGGGGGGGGGCGGTCAGCGGCCCCGGGGGCGGGGGGGCGGTCAGCTGTCCCGAGGCCCCGGGGGCGGGGGGGGGGCGGTCAGCGGCCCCGGGGGCGGGGGGGGGCGGTCAGCGGCCCCGGGGGCGGGGGGGGGGCGGTCAGCGGTCCCGAGGCCCCGGGGGCGGGGGGGGGGCGGTCAGCGGTCCCGGGGGCGGGGGGGGGGCGGTCAGCGGCCCCGGGGGCGGGGGGGCGGTCAGCGGTCCCGAGGCCCCGGGGGCGGGGGGGGGCGGTCAGCGGCCCCGGGGGCGGGGGGGGGGCGGTCAGCGGCCCCGAGGCCCCGGGGGCGGGGGGGGCGGTCAGCGGCCCCGGGGGCGGGGGGGGGGCGGTCAGCGGCCCCGAGGCCCCAGAGGCTGGGTGGGGCCGCGCGGCTCACCAGACTTCCGCCAGCAGGATGCTGGGGTCCAGCGGGGACTGCAGGTGGGACAGCGCCTCCAGGTAGGTCTCCTGGCGCATGCACAGGTGCATCAGCTCCTTGGTCTGCGGCTTGGGGCTCTTCTGCGAGCTCACCTTGACAAAGTCGTTCAGCGCCTTCAGCTTGCTCAGCGCCTCCCCCTGGCCGGAGGAGGGAGGGCAGCGTGAGGGGGCGGAGGGCGGGCCCAGGTGATCCCACTGCCCGGGAGCGGAGCCCGGCCTGGAGCGGGCAGGCCCGGCCTCACCTGCTTCATCAGCACCTTCATGTGGTGGGTGCTGCCCCGGCAGTACGCCTCCATGATGAGGCCGAAGCGCAGGGACACAGAGGGCACGTGCATCTCGGAGCTGCTGGGGCAGAAGGAGCTGAGCCTCCCGGGCAGGGCACCCAGCCCCCCAGCCCCAGGCCCCCCAGCCCCAGGCTCCCAGGACCCCCAGCCCCCCCAGCCCCAGGCCCCCCAGGACACCCAGCCCTCCCAGCCCAGAGGGACACCCAGCCCTCCCAGCCCCAGGACCCCCAGCCCCACCAGCCCCAGGACACTCAGCCCTCCCAGCCCATAGGGACACCCAGCCCATAGGGACACTCAGCCACCCCAGCCCCAGGACCCCCAGCCCTCCCAGCCCCAGGACACCCAGGCCCCGGGCTGTGAGGCCAGCAGGCGGGAGCCCCCCGCCCCCGGCCCTCCAGCTACCGGAGGTGCCAGAAGAGGAAGTGGCCGATCTTGCGGTTGGCCAGCGCCCGGTCCAGCAGGAACTTGGTCAGCTCGCAGTCCAGGTAGGACTCGTACTTGAGCACCTGCACCAGCTGCAGCAGGTACTGGAACAGCTCGTCGTCCCTGCGGGAGGCGCTGGGCCTGAGCTTCGTGGCTGGGGGCCGGGGGCCGGGGGTCTGCAGGCCTGGGAGGGCCGGTCCCCGCCCCCGGGGGAGCCGGGACCCGGGCTCACGTCAGCTTCCGCAGGGACTTGATGGCGAAGGAGCCCACGTGGCGGTCGGGGAAGCTGGAGTCCAGCAGCTCCAGGGCGCTCAGCACGGGCAGCTCCGGCCAGGAGCACAGCAGGTAGAGCATCTGGGGGGGCCGGCAGTCAGGGGGTGCCTCTCGGGCCGCCCCCCCCCCCGGCCGCCCCGCGCCCACCTGGGCCACGTCCTCGTGCTTGTTCCACTTGGTGACCAGCAGCAGCCGGGCCAGCGCCTCGGGGAAGCGCTCCTGCACCTCATGCCGCAGCTTCCACACCAGGTCCTTCTCGTGCTCGTACAGCTCCCCCGCCCCGCGCCGCTCCAGGATCTCCCGCAGCTGCAGCTGCTGGGGGCGCAGGGGCTGAGCTGGCCGAGCCCCCGCCGCCCGCGGCCCCGCACCCCGGCACCGCCCGCCGCCACCCTGCGCCCACACCCCCACCCACACCCTCGCCCGCCTCCACCCTGCGCCCGCACCCCGCCCACCGCCCGCCGCCACCCAGCGCCCGCACCCCGCACCCACACCCTCGCCCGCCGCCACCCGGCGCTCGCACCCCGCCCACTGCCCGCCGCCACCCTGCGCCCGCACCCCGCACCCACACCCTCGCCCGCCGCCACCCTGCGCCCGCACCCCCGCACCCACACCCTCGCCCGCCGCCCCCTCACCTCCTCCTCCGTGGCGCGCCCGTGCTCCCCGTGCCGCCCCAGCTCCAGGATCTGCAACGATGGGCGGCTCTCAGCAGTGCCCCGGGCCGGCTCTCAGCGGTGCCCGGGGCCGGCTCTCAGCGGTGCCCGGGGCCGGCTCTCAGCGGTGCCCGGGGCCGGCTCTCAGCGGTGCCCGGGCCGGCTGGCCCGCAGGGCCCCAGGGGGGGTGTGTGTGTGACTGCACTGCTGACCCTGGGCCAGCGGCCCTCAGCGGGGGGCCTGTCCTGAGCGCTGGAGGGAGGTGGGCAGCATCCCTGGCCTCCAGCCACTGGAAGCCAGGAGCCCCCCCCCCCTGGTGGTGACAACCGGGAACGTCTGTGGGGCCCTGGATTCGATTCCGGTCAAGCGCACATGCCCGGGTTGCAGGCTCAATCCCCAGGGCAGGGCAAGGGGGGCGAGTGGGGTGGTGGTGCAGGAGGCAGCTGATCAATGGTTCCTCTCACCACTGACGTTTCTCTCTCTCCCTCTGCCTTCCTCTCTGAAATCAATAAAGATACTTTAAAGAAAGAATGTCTGGCTATCCCCTGGGGGCAGAGGAGTCCCTGGAGAACCACTCTCGGGCGCAGGGCCATGCCCGGGGGTCCCAGGGGCAGCAGGGGTGTCACTGGCAGCCCCAGCCTGCGCAGGGCGCTCGGACTGACCTTGTCCAGGGCGGGGTAGTACACGGGGTGGGGCGCCACCTCGGGGAGACAGATGACCAGGGCGGCGGCGCTCTCGGTGTTGGGGTTGTTGCACACGGTTCCCGTGGGGTTCAGCAGCTCCCCTTTCTCGTCTGGACACGGGAACGGGAGGAGTTACACGGAACAGCCCACTGGGGCCACCCCGCCCCGCCTCCCGGCCGGCCGCCGGCCACCTGGGACGGAGGGCCACATGTAGAGGCAGCGCTCGCCCGTCTTCAGCTGGTCCTTGTAGTCGAAGAGGGTGAGGTTGGCCCAGGCGATGGGGCAGTCCTGCGGGGGGGGGGTCGGGGGGGTGGCTCAGGCCCGGGCTCTGGCCAGCTCCCTGCCTCAGATCCCCTCGGGGCTCCCTCCGCCCCCCACTCCCAGCTGCCGGAGGAACCCTAACCACACCGCGGCAGCCCCAGAAAGCGGCCCGCTCGGCGGCGGGAGTCAGCACGGCTCAGCGGCCAGCCACCTCCTGGGGCCGTCACTCAGAGGCCGCTCCCTGCAGCAGTGTCCTCCCTCCCGGGCAGGGCCCCCGTTCCCGAGGGACCAGAGGCCCAGTCGATATGTCTGGGTCACCCTGTTAGCAAGCCCGGGACCCAGACCCTCAGGCGGGGCCCTGGCAGAGTGGGAGGCTGGGAGGTGGGTCCCCAGGGTGGGAGGCTGGGAGGCGGCCCCCAGGGTGGGAGGCTGGGAGGCGGCCCCCAGGGTGAGGCTGGGAGGCGGCCCCCTGGGGGGGAGGCTGGGAGGCGGTCCCCTGGGTGAGGCTGGGAGGCGGCCCCCAGGGTGGGAGGCTGGGAGGCGGCCCCCAGGGTGGGAGGCTGGGAGGCAGCCCCCAGGGTGGGAGGCTGGGAGGCGGCCCCAGGGTGGGAGGCTGGGAGGCGGTCCCCTGGGTGGGAGGCTGGGAGGCGGTCCCCTGGGTGAGGCTGGGAGGCGGCCCCCAGGGTGGGAGGCTGGGAGGCGGCCCCCAGGGTGGGAGGCTGGGAGGCGGTCCCCTGGGTGGGAGGCTGGGAGGCAGCCCCCAGGGTGGGAGGCTGGGAGGCGGCCCCAGGGTGGGAGGCTGGGAGGCGGTCCCCTGGGTGGGAGGCTGGGAGGCGGCCCCCAGGGTGGGAGGCTGGTCCCCAGGGTGGGAGGCTGGGAGGCGGCCCCCAGGGTGGGAGGCTGGTCCCCAGGGTGGGAGGCTGGGAGGCAGCCCCAGGGTGGGAGGCTGGTCCCCAGGGTGGGAGGCTGGGAGGCGGCCCCAGGCTGAGTGGCCCCAGGCCACGGGTCTGGACGGCCGCAGGGGGTGCGGCTCGGAGGCCGCCCGCCCGCCGCACGCACCGCCTTCTTGGCCTTCTTCTTGGTGGAGCGCGCCTTCTTGGCCTTCTCGATGACGGCGTAGAGCGCGAAGCACAGCCGGGCCATGCGCGGCAGGTCGCACACGTGGATGTCGAACTCCAGGCGCTGCTTCCACACGGGCTCCGAGCACACGCTCACCTCCGAGCTGGACACCGTCTTGCACAGCGTCTCGTTGCCGTGGAAGAGCCCGGCCTGCACCACCAGCTGGGGGGGGAGAGGGGCGGGGCACGGGGCAGCTGGCAGAGGCCGGCCCCCTCCCTGCCCGGCTCTGCCCCCGCCTAAGCCAGAGCCTCCCCCAGAGGTCCTCCTTCCACAGGCTCTGAACCCGCGTCCCACGGGGGAGGAGACGAGGACGGGGGGAAGGGAAGGGGCCGTGGGCTGTGCATGGGGGACGGTCATCGGCTCCCGTGACAGTGGGACCCCAGGTCATGCTGCCTGCTCTGGCCTCCGGAACTCAGGGACCTTTGAGCTCTAACCCTGAGGGCTCCCTCCTGGCTAAGTCCCAGGAGCCCCTGAGGCTGGGGAAGGAGCCCCTGAGGCTGGGGATGGAGCCCCTGAGGCTGGGGAAGGAGCCCCTGTGGCTGGGGAAGGAGACCCTGTGGCTGGGGAAGGAGCCCCTGAGGCTGGGGAAGGAGCCCCTGAGGCTGGGGAAGGAGACCCTGTGGCTGGGGATGGAGCCCCTGAGGCTGGGGAAGGAGACCCTGTGGCGTGGAAGGAGCCCCTGAGGCTGGGGATGGAGACCCTGTGGCTGGGGATGGAGCCCCTGAGGCTGGGGATGGAGACCCTGTGGCGGGGAAGGAGCCCCTGAGGCTGGGGATGGAGCCCCTGAGGCTGGGGATGGAGCCCCTGAGGCTGGGGAAGGAGACCCTGTGGCGGGGATGGAGCCCCTGAGGCTGGGGAAGGAGCCCCTGAGGCTGGGGAAGGAGACCCTGTGGCTGGGGAAGGAGACCCTGTGGCTGGGGATGGAGCCCCTGAGGCTGGGGATGGAGACCCTGTGGCGGGGAAGGAGCCCCTGAGGCTGGGGATGGAGACCCTGTGGCTGGGGAAGGAGACCCTGTGGCTGGGGAAGGAGCCCCTGAGGCTGGGGAAGGAGACCCTGTGGGTGGGGATGGAGCCCCTGAGGCTGGGGAAGGAGACCCTGTGGCTGGGGAAGGAGACCCTGTGGCTGGGGAAGGAGACCCTGAGGCTGGGGAAGGAGACCCTGTGGCTGGGGAAGGAGACCCTGTGGCTGGGGAAGGAGACCCTGTGGCTGGGGAAGGAGCCCCTGAGGCTGGGGAAGGAGACCCTGTGGCTGGGGATGGAGACCCTGTGGCTGGGGAAGGAGACCCTGTGGCTGGGGAAGGAGCCCCTGAGGCTGGGGAAGGAGCCCCTGAGGCTGGGGAAGGAGCCCCTGAGGCTGGGGAAGGAGCCCCTGTGGCTGGGGAAGGAGCCCCTGAGGCTGGGGAAGGAGACCCTGTGGCGGGGATGGAGCCCCTGAGGCTGGGGAAGGAGACCCTGTGGCGGGGAAGGAGCCCCTGAGGCTGGAGAAGGCCTGCCCCCTCCAGCTCTGCTGGGGCAGAAAGCTGCCTGCATCCAACCTCCAGGATTCTGCCAGGGGGACCCAGACCTGCCTGCTTATGAAATCCCCCCAAAAAGTGCTCCCCAAAGAGACCCACCCTCTGGGACCCAGGTTTCACAGTTTGCAAATGGGACAATAACACCTGCAGGAGCAGGCTGTCCGAGGACGAGGCTGTCCCAGGACGAGGACTGGGGAGCTGAGGTGTGGGCCTGGCCCCAGGGGTCTGGGCAGGCGTTGTACACCCGCCCCCCCACCCCCAGGGAACCCCAAAAGGCCCAGCCCATTGGAGCGGCTCCCCTTCCAGTGCCTGCTGGCCCCCCAGCTGCGTGCGGTTTCCATGTCCCGGCTGGGCCGGCCCCACAGCCTCCCCCAGATCAGTACCCAGAACTCCCCGGGCCCCGTTTCTCCGAATCGGCCTGGCCACGGCCTGCCCCCGCCCCCCTTCCTGTTTTGAAGCAGCTCGCAGCCAGCCAGGCCGGGATGCTGGGTAATGTGGTCAGGTGGCTTTCATGTGACCCCCCTTCCTCCGCCGCCCCCCCCAGCCACAGCCACCTTGTTTGTGCAAAAAACACCGATCCCCGCGCCCCCCCCCCCCCCCCCCCCGCCCGGCCGGAGCCCCTACCTTCATCCGCTCGTCGGCGTTCACTTTGCTGCCCTGGATCAGCTCCACGCAGAAGGGCCGCTCCAGGGCCCACAGGGACAGGGACGAGGGCTGCAGGAAGAGGAGCCTCAGGAGGGCCAGGCCCGGGATGCAGGGCTGTGGTGAGGCCCAGGCACCTATCCCGCCTCCATCCTTTTACCAGAAGCCCCGCCGTGTGGGCGGCTCGGCAGGCACGGCGCTGCCTCCCGGCAGGAAGCAGGGGAGCAGGAGGAGGCCCCGGGCCCGGCCCGGAGGCTCAGGGCCGCGTCGGCTGCCAGGCTCAAAGCCCCACTCAGCACTGGCCTCTGCCAGCCGGGTGCTGCCCGCCAGGCGGGGGCTGGACACCCTGGGTGGGGGGGGGAGCACGTGGGGGCCAGCTCACCTTCTTCATGGGGATGGGGGGCGGCTTGGTGCGCGATTTCTGGACCTGGGGGGCAGGGTTGCTCTGCTCGTCCCGCATGGCAAGGATGGAGGAGGAGTGGACCATGGTCAGGTGGGGGGTCAGCCCGCTGTGCAGGCAGCTGCAGATGTACTGAGACGGGACGGGCAGTGAGCGGCCGGTGAGCCGTTCAGCCATTCCCCCTAGACAGCTGGCTGCCGGGACCTTCTCACGCCAACCACTGCCCATCCCAGCCTCCCAGCCTCTACCCAGGCTGTCCCTGCGCCCGCCCACCTCCCAACACAGAGCCTTCCATGTTCACAGGGAGGTCAGCCCAGCAAGGGGACACTCTCGCAGTGACCCCCAAAGGCCTGGCTCATCAGGCTCAAAAGGGGCCCAAGAACCAGCTCTCCCACCTCCCCCGGCCTCTGCCCTGTCCTCTGCCCCGGCCTCTCTCCCCGGCCTCTCCCCCGGCCTCCGCCCCGGCCTCTCCCCCGGCCTCCGCCCCGGCCTCCGCCCCGGCCTCTCCCCCATCCTCCGCCCCGGCCTCTCCCCCATCCTCCGCCCCAGCCTCTCCCCCGTCCTCTCCCCCGTCCTCCGCCCCGGCCTCTCCCCCGTCCTCCGCCCCGGCCTCTCCCCCGTCCTCCACCCCATCCTCCGCCCGGCCTCTCCCCCCGGCCTCCGCCCCGGCCTCTCCCCTGTCCTCCGCCCCGGCCTCCGCCCCGGCCTCTCCCCTGTCCTCCGCCCCGGCCTTTCCCCTGTCCTCCGCCCCGGCCTCTCCCCTGTCCTCCGCCCCGGCCTCTCCCCTGTCCTCCGCCCCGGCCTCTCCCCTGTCCTCCGCCCCGGCTTCTGCTCGGCCTCTCCCCCGTCCTCCGCCCGGCCTCTCCCCCCGTCCTCCGCCCCGGCCTCCGCCCCGTCCTCCGCCCCGGCCTCTCCCCCGTCCTCCGCCCCGTCCTCCACCCCGGCCTCTCCCCCGGCCTCCGCCCCGGCCTCCCCCGGCCTCTCCCCCGGCCTCCGCCCCGTCCTCCGCCCCGGCCTCTCCCCCGGCCTCCGCCCCGGCCTCTCCCCCGGCCTCCGCCCCGGCCTCCCCCGGCCTCTCCCCCATCCTCCGCCCCGGCCTCCCCCGTCCTCTGCCCCAGCCTCCGCCCCGGCCTCTCCCCCGGCCTCTCCCCCGTCCTCCGCCCGGCCTCTGCTCGGCCTCCGCCCCGGCCTCTCCCCCGTCCTCCGCCCCGGCCTCTCCCCCGGCCTCCCCCCCGGCCTCTCCCCCGGCCTCCGCCCGGCCTCCGCCCGGCCTCCCCCCCGGCCTCTCCCCCGGCCTCCGCCCGGCCTCTCCCCCGGCCTCCGCCCGGCCTCCCCTGGCGCGGCTGCTCACCTGGAACTGGCAGAGCGGGTAGCTGCCGTACAGGAACTCCTGCTTCCCGTTCACCTGCAGCGTGTAGTCCTCGGGCTGCTCCACCAGCGGCTGCCGGAACACGGTGGCCTTCTTGCGCAGGGCGCAGGCCATCAGCGCCAGCGGCAGGTCCTTGGTGGACACCTGGAAGGTGAAGCTCTCCTGGGGGGAGCGGGGGGGGGGGGGATCAGCCTCCTCCTGTGAGGGACCCGGGCCCGGGGCCAGAGGGGGCTGCCCCGGGCCCTCCCTCCCCTCCCCCACGGGCTCCGCAGAGGGGCTGCCCCGGGCCCTCCCCCCTCCTCCCCCGGGGCTCCGCAGAGGGGGCTGCCCCGGGCCCTCCCCTCCTCCCCCCACGGGCTCCGCAGAGGGGCTGCCCCGGGCCCTCCCCCCCTCCCCCCCCGGGGCTCCGCAGAGGGGCTGCCCCGGGCCCTCCCCCCTCCCCCCATGGGGCTCCGCAGAGGGGCTGCCCGGGCCCTCCCCCCACGGGGCTCCGCAGAGCGGGCTCCGATGGAGGCACAGGGCCGGCGGCCAGGAAAGGGTGCTGAGTGAGGGGACGGACAAGGACGAAGGCCGCTGGCCACTGTCTGGTCGGACGGCCGTGCCCCAGGGTCTGCTGCTGCAGAGGGTGGATCGGGGGCCGGCGGGGCCGGGGCGCCTCACGGGACACACCCCGGGGCACGGCGGCCGGAGCAGCCCGGGGCCAGCCCTCACCTCGCTGCCCTCGAACTTGACGTTGACCAGGAGGGCCCGGCCGGGGGCGCGCAGGCCGGGGCCCCAGGCCCGCGCCGCGGGCTCCAGCTGCAGCGGGAAGCTGTACTGCAGCCAGGCCTCCCAGCCCAGCTGCTGCCGCCGCGCCGCCGCCTCCTCGCACAGCTGCCGCATCTTCGCCCGGAAGTCGTTCACCTCGGGGTCCCGCAGGGAATCGAACTCGTGCAGGCCTGCGGGCGGGCGGGGGGGTCAGGGGTCGGGCCGGGGTCAGAGGGTCAGGGGTCGGGGCCGGGGTCAGAGGGTCAGGGGTCGGGGCCGGGGTCAGAGGTCGGGGTCAGGGGCCCGGGGCCCGGGCACCTTTGCCGATGAGGAGGCTGATCTGCGAGTTGATGAGCTTCTTGACGCGGTCGCCCTCGCGGGCCACCAGGCGCAGCACCGGCAGGAAGGGCTGGATGTCGCACAGCCGCCGCTGCTCGTCCTCCAGCTCCTGCTGCTCCGCCGTCTGGTTGACGCAGGTGAACACGTAGGCCTCGGGGTCGCTGAGCATGTGGAACAGCGGCTCATACTGGGCTCGGTGCCACAGCACCTGGGGACGGCACCGGCACCGGTCAGCGGGCAGCCTCCGACCGGCCGCGGCCGGGCCCCGGGCGGAGGCGGGCTCAGCCTGGGCGTCCGCACCAGCAGGGGCTGAGCGTCCAGCAGTGAGCCAGGAGGTCACGGTTCGATCCCCAGTAGGGAGCGTGCAGGAGGCAGCCAATCGATGATTCTCTCTCATCATTGATGTTTCTCTCTCTCTCCCTCCTTTCCTCTCTGAAATCAATAAAAATATATTTTAAAATAAAATTAAAAAGACAACGGCAAGACCCTAAGACGGCCACCCTCTCCAGACCCTGGACGGTCACCGGGAGGCCCGCCACCCCTCCTCTGCGAGCTCTGGAATCTGGAGCTGAGTGCTCTTACATCTCCCGGACGTGACCCCCGCACCCCCAGTTAACCCTTCTGGGGCTCATCACCCCGAACTGTAAATGCTGGCAAACAGTTCAGGACAGTGTAACGCACTGCGGGGCCATGAGACCCTCAGTGGGCTGTGTGCCTCCGGGCAGGTGTGCCAGGGATTGCTGGGAGCCTTCTAACAGCCAGGGTTTAGTGCAAAGGTGTTCACCGCTGAGTCCCGGGGAAGAGGAAAGGGGAGACCAGCCTGGCTGTGCCCCAGGGGGACGGGTAATAAGGCCATGACCCCGGAGGGATCACAGGGGGCGGGACCCAGAACCCCCGGGTTCCTGGGCTGCAGAGCACTCGAGAGGCCTCACCGTGAGGGAAAGACAGAAAGTGAGGGTCAGCCGGTGTAATCAAACCCGGTTCATAGAAATGACAATAAACACAGAGCCCTGGCAGGTATGCTCAGTGGGTAGAACATCGGCCCACGCATCAAAGGGTCACAAGTTCGATTCCCGGGCAAGGGCACTACCTGGGCTGAAGGTTCGATCCCTGGCCTTGGTCGGGCGTGTGCAGGAGGCAACCAACTGACGTCTCTCTATCTGCCTCCCCCCCCTCCTCCTTCCCACTTTCTCCTTATGCTCTCTGAAAGCCAATGGGAAGCATATCCTTGGGTGAGGATTAACGAAAATAAATAATAAACATCTGAATGATATAGATCAGGACTCAGCAAACCACCAGGTTACTGGAAGGCAGCCACGCCCCCTCATTTACATATTGTCTGGGGTGCCCCGGCCTTACAAGGCAGAGCTGGGGCTGCAGCAATGACAGCATGACTGGCCAGCAAAGCCCGGAACGTTCACTCTCGGCCTGTGGCCTGAATAATCGCGTGAGGTGAGACTGCCGGGACCCACGTGTTTTGGTATGTTCACAGCGCTGACATGTGAATGCACATACATGTACAGCTCTGAAAGCAGAAAAGATTAACCTCAAAGTAATGTTGACCTAAAGTTAACAAGATGAAAAAGATGTGACATTTTAGCTCTGAAACAAAAGGATATGAGAGTTCATAATCAGGATTTATGACTACAAACAACACTGTACTGTATACAAAAGAGAAAGCAGCGAACAGCGGAAGGGTTAACTGTGGTTTTCTCAGATAATTTGTTCCTCCTACTGGATCATAGATAATTCTTTCCTTCTACTTTTTCTTGTTCCTCTATCTCAATGGGTCCATATTACTTTTGAAATAGAAAAAAAAAAAGAAACTTAATGTTTAAAGAAATCTTCCAGGAAGAAAAGATTAAAAACAACAACAAAAAACAAAAAAAACCCTCAAGGCTGGTCCATGGCACCATTGCTTCTCTCCTTTTCTGCTCTGCTCTCAAGTGTAGCTTTTAAAATCCTGAGCTAAGGTCTTGCCCTGTGGCATGTCACACTCTGTAAGCGGAACAAGCCAGTCACTACCAAATACCATCCAGATGTCTAATCTCCTGACTCAGTCATTTACCCAGAAGATTACTCAACGAAAAACCAAAAATACGATTTCCGAGGATGTGTTACTAGGACGACAGCCCTGAAGACAAAAGACCAGCAAAGCCCTCGGTGGCCCTGGATGGAGCGGGTCCCTCCACCAGCCAGGCCGGGCGAGGCGGGCCGCGTGGGCACACAGCCCGAGCGCTCACAGGCACCTGCAGGCGCAGCCGAGTGAGGAATGCGAGGCAGGCTCTCACTGCAGGTGTTTAAACAATTCCTACACATCACCGAGGGCACTCACAATTCCCGCCCGAGGCTCACACCTGAGAAAGTACGCTTGTGAGTGTGGGGGGTCTGTCATCCTGAGTTCCAAACGCTAAGGACGAGTTTCAAGGGCAAGCCTCAGCTGGTCTGCCTCAGTGGACTGAAGGGTCCTGGGTTCGATTCGGGTCAAGGACATGTACCTCAATTGCACGCTGGATCCCGGCACCAGGAAGGGCATGTTCAGGAGGCAACTAGTCAATGTGAAACATCGCTGTCCCCCCCCACTCCCTCTAAAAACCAATGGGAAGATACCCTCGGGGGAGGGTTGATATAAAGAAATAAATAAATGAGGCCTAGACGGTACCTTCTTGATGGTGCTGAGGCTGGCATTGCGGGACACGGGGAAGTTCAGGTAGACCCCCGTGGGCAGCAGGAAGTCGACCGCCACGCTCTGGTTCTCCTCGTTGGCCCAGAATTCCATGGGGCAGTCCACCCCCGGGGGCATCCTGCTCTCACTGCTCCGACACCGGGCGTCCTGGGAAGGGGAGAAGCCGGTGAGCGGCCGGCGGCACGGAAGGCCTTCGCGGGGACCCTCTGGGAAACGGGGTTCGGGGATTGGGCCACAGGAGGCTCCGGAGGGAGGCTGGGCCCCCGAGGCTGGCCGCCCTCGGGCCTCCTCCTGCCTGGGTGGCCCTGGTCCGGCTGGGCCGAGCCACCTCTCATCAGGGCGGCTCCTCGGCCACATCCCTCAGCAGTGGCCCAAGTTCAACCACCAACAGACCAGTTCCAAGCCCGTTTCTCAGGGGCACCCCCGGGAGAGCCGCCCGGCCACCCCCTGGCCAAGGAGCCACGTGGCCGGCACCCGGGACGGGGAGGGACCGAAGGCGACAGCGCTGAGCCTTCCTCACGGGAAACCACACCGAGTGGCTGACAACGGCTTTGGGCCATGAAACAATCTGTTCAAACACCTCAGTCCTACCAACCCCCTCGGTCACCCCCCTCCCCAGGAACAAAATGGCACAGACTCAAGGTCTCCAAGGGCCCCAGCACCCCAGGGTGCCGTTCTGCCTGTTTATGAATAACGTCCATGGATGTTTTCAGACTGGTATTATACGAATAGGTATCCACAAGGCCCAAACCGGTGTGGCTCAGTGGATAGAGCGTCAGCCTGCAGACTAAAAGGTCCCAGGTTCGATTCCGGTCAAGGGCATGTACCTTGGTTGCAGGCACATCCCCAGCAGCCGGGAGGGGGGGGGGGGAGCAAGAGGCAGCTGATTGATGATTCTCTCTCATCGATGTTTCTAACTCTCTATCCCTCTCCCTTCCTCTCTGTAAAAAATAAAATATATATTTTAAAAAATATGTATCCACAAATAACTCCTAATATGTTTGCTTGCTTTAAAACTATGCCGATACACGTGGCTCTAGTCCATTCTTTTTAACACTTGTGGTATTTCCACATTTTATTTACCTCTTCTCTTGTTGATGAATCTCAAGGTTTGTTTCTACTCTATGTATTACAAAAGCAATGCTACAATGTATATTCTTTTTCTTTTTTCCTATTCTTTTTAAAAATGTATTTTTATTGATTTCGGAAAGAAAGGGGGAGGGAAAGAGAGAGATAGAAACATCAAGGATGAGAGAGAATCATTGGTCGGCTGCCTCCAGCACCCCCCCCCCCCTGGGGATGGAGCCTGCAACCCGGGCCTGTGCCCTGACCGGGAATCGAACCCTGACCTCCTGGTTCACAGGTCACTGCTCCACCGCTGAGCCACCCAGGTGGCTTCTTGCTTGCATCTCCTTGTGTGCGTGTCAGAGTCATGATAAGTGTTGTCCAAGAGAAGTATAAAGTGAGAGGTGTGTGTGATGTCAGAGTTACCATAGCCACATTTAAAAAATAATTAAATGACAGGTAAAATTAAAATTAGCAATATATTTTACTTGACCCAGTATATCCAAATCATGGTCATTTTTTTATGTTATCAAGATAGAAAAATTACTAAGCAGACATTTTACATTTATTTTATTTTGAAATCTGCTGTGTAATCTATACTTGCTGTGCACACTACGATTCAGACAATAGGTTTTCATCAGAAATCTTCCTCTCGCCCTGGCAGTGTGGCTCAGTGGGCAGAGCGTCGGCCTGCGGACTGAAGGGTCCCAGGTTCTCTCCTGGTCAAGGGCACGGACCTCGGCTGCGGCTCCTCCCCAGCCAGGGCCCTGGTCGGGGTGCGTGCAGGAGGCAGTCAATCTCTGTGTTTCTCTCACATCGACATTTCTCTCTGTCTCTCCCCCTCTCTCCTCCTCCCCCTAAAAATCAATGAGAAAATATCCTCAGGTGAGGATTAACACACACACAAAAAGAAATATTCATCTCTAAGTGGATTTCATACAATTGGCAGGTGAAAAAGTAAGGCTTACACACTCAAACGGTTCTAAAGATACATTTAAAAGTTTTCAAGTAAAGGAATTCAAGTACCCACCCTTACATGTACACGAATTAAAATGAAATAAAATGCCATTCCTCAATCCTATGTTCGGAGCTCCGCGGGGCGGGCCGGCGGCCACACAGGACAGCGCGGCCGGGGCACACACTGCGAGGGGCGGCCCGGCCACAGGTGTGGCCTGCTGCAGCCGCCGCCGTCACTGACGCCACCAAAGTGAACGGCGACATCCGTGACAAGAGCAACACAGCCTTCCTCTCACCGACACCTCACAGACTCACTCATTCCTGCCGACCGAGAGGCCTCAGGTGCTCCCGTGGTTACAGTCTGCATCTCCCCGATTTCCCATAAAAGGCCAATCTCCAAACAGCCTGCTTAGAAGCGAGGCCCGTGTTGCTGTGCAGGTATCTGTCCTTTTCTTATGAGCTTGGAGTTTCTTTGTATATACTCTAGATGGAATTCTTTTGCTGCTTAAACGCATAGGAAATATCTGAGTCACCTTTTTATTTTGTTAATCGAGGGTTTTTTCCTTTTGATGAGTATTTTTTAATGTTGATGCAGACAACTTTTCAACCTTTTCTTACGTTTTTATGATTTTTATTCTTTAGAAAAATACTTCCCTAATGTAAAGTCACATCCTTCTAGATTTAAGTGACTTGTAAAAACCAGTTGAAAGGAACCCTAGTGGGTTTGGCTCAGAGGATAGAGCATCAGCCTGTGGACTGAAGGGTCCCGGGTTCGATTCAGGTCAAGGGCATGCACCTGGGTTGCAGGCTCATCCCCATCCCCAGGTTGGGGCACATATGAGAGGCAACCAATCGATGTGTTTCTCTCACATCGATGCTTCTCTCTGTGTCTCTCACCCTCCCTTCTACTCTCTCTTAAAAAAAAAAAAAAAAAGCTTATGCCTTAGCCAAGGTCAAGGGCACATGCCCAGGTTGCAGGCTCGATCCCCAGTGGGGGGCGTGCAGGAGGCAGCCAATCAATGATGCTCTCTCATCACTGATGTTTCTATCTCTCTCCCCCTCTCCCTTCCTCTCTGAAATCAATAAAAATGTATTTCTTTAAAGAAGCTTAAAGGGAATGTTTAATGGGAGACAGACATTCCGGTGGCCCTGCCAGGTTGGCCGGCCCTGCCTTCGGCGGGATGCAGAGGGAGCAGCTCAGTGTGCACACCGCCCTCCACTACCTGACTCTATGCCGAGATCCTGTCCTGATTGTCAAACCACATCCTATCCGGTTCCTCTTTCTGAGAATGGCCAGGCCAAAGGCTTCTTTTCTTTCTTTTTTTTTTTTTTCTTTAAGAAAGAACGTAAAAAGAAAAAGGAAAAGATTTCTTTATTGATTTCTTAGAAAGAGAGGACCATTGATGAGAGAGGGAAATATCAATCGGCAGCTCCCTACAGGCCCCACTGCGGATGGAGCCTGAAGCCTGGCCATGTTCCCTGACCAGGGATCCAACCCGCAACCCTTCATTGCATGAGGCGATGCAACCCACTGAGCCACACTGGCCAGGGCACGCTTCCTTTTTTATTCAAATGCCGGGGCTCCTCAGGCAGCCGGAGAACCACTCACCACGCTCCCTGGGCTCCGGCCGGGCGCGGGGGGTCAGGAGCACCTTCGGCCATTCGCTCCCGAGGCCACGGCCAGAGGGACGGACGGGGCCCAGGCCGCAGGCCGCCTCAGTCCCTCCTCTACGTGGAAACGGAGCTTCCCCCTGCTTCACCCGCGGGGAATGCAGGGGAAAACCCACTGCTGCCCGGCCGGGCGGCTCAGTGGGGTGGAGTGTCGAAAGGTTGCGGGTTCGATTCCCAGTCAGGCACATACCTAGGTTGCAGGTTTGATCCCTGGTTGGGACCCACACAGTCCTTTTCTATGGGCTGACCCATGTCTCTCTCCTGCATCAATGGTTTTCTCTCTTTCTCTCACCGTAATCCTCTCTAAGATAAATAGAAAGCGTAGCACTGGGTAAGAATTAAAAACAACAAAAACCCCATTCCTACAAGGAGCCTCTCGGGATGGCGTGGGCAGCACATGACCAGATGCCGGACGCGGGCAGAGGAGGGGGACGCGCTCCCGCCTTGTGGGCCCAGGGCCCGGTGCCGCTGCCCATGAGCCCGGCTCTGCAGCCTGCAGACACCAGCCGATGCAGGGCTTCCGAACGGCCCGAGATCACAGACTGGACGGCCACTGGCACACTGACAGCATCCGCGGTGCCCTCAGGACGGCGGGCCGCTCCTGGGCAAACACCCGACGGAAACGCAAGCCTGTGGCATCGCTGTCCTAACGCCCGGCCTGGGGACCGCCCCATGCGCACCAGCCCTGGATGGAAATGAACTGTCCGCTCCCCCTGGGGACCGCCCCATGCGCACCAGCCCTGGATGGAAATGAACTGTCCGCTCCCCCTGGGGACCGCCCCATGCGCACCAGCCCTGGATGGAAATGAACTGTCCGCTCCCCCTGGGGACCGCCCCATGCGCACCAGCCCTGGATGGAAATGAACTGTCCGCTCCCCCTGGGGACCGCCCCATGCGCACCAGCCCTGGATGGAAATGAACTGTCCACTCCCCCTGGAAGGGGAAGAGGGGCAAGAACGGGCTCTAGCCACACACGATACAAATGAGCAGCCGAAACCGGTGTGGCTCAGTGGATAGAGCATCTGCCTGCGGACTGAAGGGTCCCAGGTCCGATTCCTGTCGAGGGCATGTACCTTAGAAGCGGGCACATCCCCGGTGGGGTTGTGTGCAGGAGGCAGCTGATCGATGATTCTCTCTCATCGATGTTTCTAACTCTCTCCCTCTCTCTTCCTCTCGGTAAAAAATCAATAAAATATATATATTTTTAAAAATGATCCGCACAAGCGTGGAGCTGGATGAAGAGATCAGGATCTCCGCACGGAGTGGCGTAGGCAGCTCCCCGCTGACGCAGGGGAGATGGCCTCACCCTGGGGGAGAGCAGTGACCCAGGGGACAGGGAATGAGGGCTCTGGGTGCTGGGAATTTGGGGTTTCTTGATCTGAAAGAGGGGGACTTTTCAGACTCAACACATCCTCAGTCCAAGGGGCTCCAATGGGCTCACTGCACTCGTGGCCCGAGCCCCAGGCCCAGCCCATTGGAGCCCCGGATTCCACCATCACCCACCCACCCACCCCGCCCTGCCCCTGGCATGGGGACTGGAAGCCAGAATGAGCCCCAGGCCAAGCCCATCGGAGTCCCGGATTCCACCACCACCCCCTCACCCACCCCGCCCTGCCCCTGGCCTGGGGATTAGAGCCAGAATGGGACTCAGGCCCAGCCCATCACTGCAGGTCATCGTTACAGTGATTCCAGGATGTGCGTGGGAATGTCAGATCCGTGCGATGGGTTTTGACACCTGGATCTCTTTGGGGACTTCCTCCTGGGGAAGCAGAAAACACAGAATGTGTACCTAACGCGCAGGTGACCTTTGCTGCCCTTAAGGGGCGGGGCCTGAGAAGAGGAAAAGCAGAGCTCAGGGTGGAGAGGCCACCGGGGGCCCAAGGACAGCCTCTGGTCTCCTGGATCCAGCCATGCCTGAAGCTGACGCTACTCCTGCACTTTCAGTTCTATCAGCCAAGGGTCCCGGTATCCATTCTGGTCCAGGGCACATGCCCGGGTTGCGGGCTCGATCCCCAGTAGGGGGCGTGCAGAAGGCAGTCAATCAATGATTCTCTCTCATCATCGATGTGTCTATCTCCCTCTCCCTTCTTCTCTGAAATAAATTTTTAAAATTTATATTTTTAAAAAGATGGGGGACAGGGAGTGAGGAGGTGGGATGACAGCAGGTTTGGGCTTGGGAGACTAGCTGGGCGTGGAAATTTCTCAGGATGGGGACGTGTAAGGGAGAGCCACGTTTGGGGGCAATAGAACAGCCAGAGTCACATCGCAGACAGTGAGTCTGAGCTGCGACTGAACACCCAGGGAAGACAGACAGAGGGTGGGGCCAGGCTGGCGCCAGGGGAGAGATCGTTATGGTCACGGGCTGTGACCTGGGGGCAGCAGTGACACACAGACGCGGAGCCCTGGGGGCAGGTGAGACAGAGACAGAGGGTCAGAGAGGGGTGGGACCATCCTCGAGGCACGAGGGACCCAGCAAAGATGAACCATGAGTAACTGATCCTCCCTCACTCTGACTCGTCCAGACGTTCAGGCAGGCGTGTGTCTGTCCACCTCTGAACCGTCAGTAAAACATCAAAGGCAACTGGGCAGGGAGGAGCTCAGCTCCTTTCCTTCACCGTCCCCTCCGGGCCAGCACACGCACAGAAACGGCCGCCCAGGACCCTCCATCTCCTGGCGAGCGGTTCTCAGTGGACGCACTCCCTCCAAATATTCCCACGGAGGTCCCCTCCCCCGGCCAGCAGCTCCCACCGGATTTATTTCTAAGCAGGAGGGCAGGCCACGGGTGCAGGCGGCCCCTCCAGGCTGGGAACGGGGCTGCAGCCCGTCTGCTGGCCCCCGGGGCTGGCGGACGTGCTAAGAAATTCCTTTCATTCCTTCGGAAACTCCAGGGACTCTGAGCAGCATCTCCTGAGTCATCACAAACGTGGCCGCCGGCCCCTGTGGACGGACAGCCGCGGGCTGCTGGGTGCCGCTGCCAGCAGGCGCAGGGCCGCGGGGAAGGGAAATGTGCCCCTTTCCCCGAGCGACACACCCCTCCTCCCCAGCGCCCTCGCCATCGGGGCCTGGGGAAGTGACCCTGGAGAGCGCATGTCCGGCTCGGGGCCCACAGGCCCCGTTAGCCTTCGAGTCTGACATGGTCCCCGGGTCACCAGCCCATCTGTCCACAGCGCGAGACGCTCTTTGATCCTGAGACAAAACCTCTGCCTAGCGCCCGGCTTCAGAGCTGAAAGTGACACCCAGAAGCCCAAGGGCCTCAGAAACTCCTAGAAGGTGGTTCTACACGTCGTCCAAGTGTCTCCGGCTGGGAGGACCCAGACCAGCAGGGGCCGGGCTTCTGCACTGTCCTGCCCGGAGGTGAGTCCGCGCACCTGGCCTCTTGACCTGGCTTATTTCCAGGTCCTTCTCAGCCTCAAACAGTCCTTCTAGCCCTCGCCGGTGTGGCTCAGTGGATAGAGCGCCGGCCTGCGGACTGAAGGGTCCCGGGTTCGATTCCGGTCAGTGGGCTTGATCCCCAGTGTGGGGTGTGCAGGAGGCAGCCGTTCAATGATTCTCTCTCATCACTGATGTTTCTCTCTCTCTCTCTCCTTCTCCCTTCCTCTCTGACATCAGTAAAAACCTATATATTCTAAAAAGTGCTTCTAACCAAGCGTTCTGTCTCCGCAGAGAAAGGCATGGACACTCTTCCCATCGCCCGGCTTCTGTGGGGCCAGATGCCAGGGGGCACCTCAGACACGGAGCCCCCGGCGAGGTCCTGCACGTCCGCCTTGAAGGAGCTTCTGGAAGCCAGGCCCTGCCCTGGCCGAGAGGAGAGGCCCTCCTGGAGACCCCGGGAAAAGGGATGGGACAGGTCTCTCTCAGACCCAGGCCAGGTCCTGCTCATTCATTCACTCATTCATTCGTTCACTCAGCAAACACGGCCTGGAGCCCCAGGGGGTGGGAGGGGGAAGGGCAGCGCCACCTGCTCCCACGGGGTGTTGAGCCTAATCGGGGAGACAAACAGGGACGGACGGGGAGAGACGGGCCGATTCCGAGAGTAAAGGAGTCGAAATGGAGTAAGAATGAGCTTGCAGCTGCAATCGCTTTGGCTCAGCCGACGGAGCGTCGGCCTGTGGACTGAAGCGTCCCGGGTTCGATTCCGGTCAAGGGCATGTACCTTGGTTGTGGGCGCATCCCCAGTAGGAGGTGTGCAGGAGGCAGCTGATCGATGTTTCTCTCTCATCGATGTTTCTAACTCTCTATCCCTCTCCCTTCCTCTCTGTTAAAAAAAAAAAAAAAATCAATAAAATATATTTTAAAAAAAGAAAAAGAGTTTGCAGGGAGGGTCCCTCACGTGAGACCGTGTGGGAACTGAGGTTCAAATGAGGAGGAGGCCCCGGAAAAGCTCTGAGAAACCAGTTCCGGGCGGCGGGCGCAGGCCGTGCAGAGCCCCGAGGTCAGGTCCTGGGTCAGAGGCCTGAAGGCGAGCTGACCCGACGGCGGAGAGAGGGGAGCCTGCGGGGGGGCTGTCGCCAAGGCCGCGGGAAGTCACTGGTGTCCAGCAGGAGCCTGACCCGGCCTGGCTCACACTTGCCACTGAGGACACGTTGGCTGCTGGGAGGCAGCGGAAGGAGAGGAAGAATGAAGTGGGAAGGCGTTCGGCCCCAGGGCCCCAGAGCAGGCCAGGCCAGCGGTCGGCAGACTCATCAGTCCGCAGAGCCAAACATCCACAGCAGACGGTTGAACTTTCTTTGAGAGCCACATTTTTTTAAACTTAAACTTCTTCTAACGCCACTTCTTCAACACAGACTCGCCCAGGCCGTGGTGTTTTGTGGAAGAGCCACGCTCAAGGGGCCAAAGAGCCGCGTGTGGCTCGAGAGCCGCGGTTTGCCGACCACTGGCCAGACGGACGGGTTGGGCCTCCAGGCCATCGCACACCCATCCTCTGCCTGTGCGGAGGGGCGGGCACTCTCCTGGACAAAGAACTAACCTTCAGAACCTTCTGGACAAAGAACTAACGCCGCAACCAGGAGGAAGAGCGAATGGTCCCGGCCCCAACAGGCGGTCTCAGGACAGACGTGCCACTTTCCCAAAATACGAAACCTCTCACAGGACAGCAGTGTGTCCTCGGGGAGGCCCCGGCTCCCGGCCTCCTCCCGGCCCCGCGGCCACGGCGGCCCCAGGACGGAACGGGGTCCCACCGAAGCCCTGGGCCACAGCCAGACGGAGGCGGGCAGGCGTCTGCTGCGAAGCTCCCGGGGTGGCGGGCACACGGCCCAAAGGGAAGGGGAGGGACCTCCGGGAGCCGAGGCTCCTGCCCCAGGAGGAGGGAACGGAGGGCGGGTGAGGATGGGGGAGACGAGCCGTTACCCACAGACACAGACGGCTGCCTGGGAGGAAGCTGAGGCCGCAGCCACCACGTTTCTCCTCTGCCCACTTCTGCCTCCCTGTTACTTTTTAAATTTTCTTCCTCCTTTTCTTTTTTAAACTTTATTTTATTGCTTTGGGAGGGGCTGATCTGGTTGTTCCGCTCAGTTACGCATTCACCGGTGGATTCGCTGGTGGATTCCTGGATGTGTCTTGACCGGGGATTGAACCAGCAACCTGGGCATGTGGGGGTGACGCTCTGACATCGGAGGGCCAGGCCGGGCTTTGGTGTGTCTTCCTTTTTTAAATGTTCACCCGCCCCCTTTTATATGTGTCTTCCTTGAGGCCATAGTTTCCCCCTCCCCCTCCCCTCCCCCTCCCCCTCCCCCTCCCCCTTCCCCTCCCCCTTCCTCCCCTTCCTCTTCCTCTTCCTCTTCCTCTTCCTCTTCTTCTTCTGTTAATCTTCACCCCAGCGTATTTTCCCCATTGATTTTTAGAGAGAGAGGAAAAGAGAGGAGAGACAGACGGAGAGAGAAAAGCATCGATGTGAGGGAGACACCCATTGGTTGCCTCCTCTCCAGGCCTGCCCGACCCAGGTTGGAGATTGAGCCAAGTGTATGCCCTTTTATTAAAAAATAAATTAAAAAAAATGTTTTATTGATTTTTTACAGAGAGGAAGGGAGAGGGATAGAAAGTTAGAAACAGCAATGAGGGAGAAACATCCATCAGCTGCCTCCTGCGCACCACCCCCTACTGGGGATGTGCCCATAACCCAGATACATGCCCTTGACCGGAATCGAACCCGGGACTCTTCAGTCCATGGACCGATGCTCTAACCAATGCCATAATGGGTGCCAGGGCGAGGCCATAATTTTCAACAGGACTGTAACTTTTTACTTAAATCTAAGAACAGTAACTTATCATTTGAATACTTAAAAAGGAAAAAGTCTCTCCAATAGGGGGAAGCAAGACAGACATCAAAAGAGAGAGGTGTGCGTCTGGGAATTGTTTTATATAAAAACAGTAAAAAAGGCTCCTGAGCCCTGCTGCTGTCAGAAAACGTGAACCTCGGCCTGCAAAGTCCTATCCCAACCGCCTCCCTGGAGCTCGGCTCCAGGCCTCCCATCCCCCCACCCCGACACTGCACCCCGACACTGCACCCCCAAACCAAGAGGAAGGCCCTGGGCTCAGGCCTGGAAGTGCGGGGAATTCAGGAACTGCCCTAAGGAAGCAATTCAAAAGTTAAACAGCTACCCGCACACCGGCACCGTTGTGGCATTGTTTGTAAAAGCGATAAGTCCAGAGCAAGAGGGAAATGACTAAGTCCTGATCACACGCGAACTTGACGGAGTGGTGAGGTCACCAGGGCGCCCGAGCGTTCCCGACACGGAATGACACGGAGCACACGCCCGCCCACTATGCAGCACGCCATGGGCCACTCGGTGCAGGAGGCATCGGGACATGGAAACAGCTGACCTGTGGGTACCTGTGGATGTCACAATAAGGACTTTTCTTTTCTTTTTTTCTTTTTTCTTTAAAATATATTTTATTGATTTCTTATAGAGAGGAAGGGAGAAGGATAGAGAGTTAGAAACACTGATGAGAGAGAATCATCGACCAGCTGCCTCTTGCACACCCCATACTGGGGATGTGCCTGCAACCAAGGTACATGCCCTTGACCGGAATCAAACCTGGGACCTTTCAGTCCACAACTGATGCTCTATCCACTGAGCCAAACCTGTTTCGACTACAATAAAGACTTTTCAAAGTTAATATCCTTGAAAGTTAATGCAAGTGGATGATGGTTAAAATTACTTAACACCAGCCCTGGCTGGGCGTCTCAGTGGGTTGGAGCATCAGCCCATAAACTAAAGGCTGTGGCTGAATTCCCAGTCAGGGCGCATACCTGGGCTGAGGGTTTGATTTCCATTCCCAGCTCATACAGGAGGTGATCAATCGATCGATAGTTCCCTCTCTCTCCCTCTCTCACCTCCCCCCCTCCCTTTTCTGTCTCCAAAGATCAGTAATGGGCATATCCTTGGGTGAGGATTAAAAAAAAAAAAAAAGAATTGCTTAAAACTAAAATGCTTGCAGCAAAAATAATAAACAAATTAATTAATAGCAGTCCCCTGACCTCCACAAGCAGACACACCATCCCAATCTCAGTGTTTCTTTGGATTTTCATCTCTCCATTTCCACACAGTTGGTCTGCACTGACATTTCTGGGTTTCCAACTTTGAACTTCTTCCCTTAAGGTAAGTTTGTGTGTCCTGCAAGTACACACACACAGCCTCGCCGTCTTCTGAATACAGTGATGGGATCGTCTCTCGTCAAACATCAGTGGTTACCATGTAAATACTGTTCAAAGCCAGGCCACTCAGAGTGCTATGATTTCATTTCCTTTCTTGTTCAACTTTTTGTTATTCCTGTAGTTGATAGTTGCCTCACTTTTCATTTTGTTTTCTGTGTACGGATATGTAGTCCGTACCCCCCACCTGTACCCCCCGCCCGCAAACCCTCCATCGGAGCTGTAAGCTCCTCAAAATGCACAACAAACACGTCAGATAAGCCACCAGCTCCCTTTCTCTTGGAGCCACTCCTCCCGGGCCCTCTGCGATCCTGCTGCCCGGCCCCACGGCTGAGGTCCGGGACTTCTCTGCCCCATCACAGGCCTTCCCTTCACCGCCCGGCCGCCACCAGCCAGGGACCCGGGCCGCAGGTAAAGGAGCCGCGGCTCGCAGGGAGCAGGAGCGGGAGAGGAGCCACCGGGAGGAGGTCCCGGGTCCCGGGTCTGAGGGAGGGTGAGGGGAAGGATGAGGGATTCGCACCTTGAAAACAAAGCCCACAAACAGATGAGGCGACTATCAAGTCCGGGAAACACAAGCAGCTGGACGAGAAGAGGAATCTAACGGCGGCCCCGACGTGAACGCCCCACGGAACGTCTGATGGCGAAAGGCCTCCGTGGCCGCTGAGCGCCGGGGGTCGGTTTGCGCCAAGAACGTGACCTTGCAGCCCTCACCGCGGCGTGGACACAGCCCACCGCATCCCTCCCTCCCCGAGTCAGGATGACATCAGGGCAGGTCCTGGCCACGGGGGAGCTCGGGAGGGCCCAGCTTTCAGGTCCCAGGTGGGGTGGTGGGTAAGTGTCTCTCTTCTCACCCCTCCCAAGAGGCTGCAGGTAACGGCCGGGACACCGAGAGCCCTTGGGCGCCGGAGCCCAGCGAGGACAAGAGACGATTCATTGCACACTGTACACTGTGCCCGTCCCTCTCCCCCGGTTTGCTCTCTCATTCCGCGGGAGCGCATCCTGCAGGATCTTCCTGGAGAGGCACTGAGGGGGCCGGGGGGGGCGTGTCAAGTTTTTGAAAATTCATGCCTGAGAAGTATCTTATTCTGTTATTTTTCCTGGGATGACAATTACAGAATTCGGGGCTGGGAACGAACTTGAACTGGACATTCGGGGGAGCGGCCCCACCGTGCTGCTTCTGTCCGTCCAGGGCCGCTCTGTCCTCCGGCCTGGTGTCTGCGGCCGCTCTGGTGCCTGTCGGCTTTTTGTAACTTTTCTCTATCTCCGGTGCCCTGGGAGTTCCTCATGATGTCCTCATGGCACATCTCATTCTGTCCCGTACGCTTCTTTTGTCTTCATTGTGCTGGGTACTACTCAGAGACGCCTAACGTGGGGACTCCTTCGGTTCCAGAATTTTCTCCTGTAGTTTCTTGGATAAAGTCCCCTCCTCCATTTCTCTCCTCTCTTTTTCTTGAGCTCCTGTGAGACGGATATTGGGCCTCCTGAGCTGATTCTAATTTTCTTATCTTTCCTAGAAATTTATTTTTCAATCTTCCAGCTCTATCCCATGGAAATTTTTACTGCACCTATCATCGTTTTATATCCAATAGCTTATTCCTGTTTTATGAATGTTCCCTTTTTTAAGAATATATTTTGATTTTTTTTTTTTTTTTTTACAAAGAGGAAGGGAGAGGGATAGAGAGTTAGAAACATCGATGAGAGAGAAACATCAATCAGCTGCTTCCTGCACACCCCCTACTGGGGACATGCCCGCAACCAAGACACATGCCCTTGACCGGAATCGAACCTGGGACCTCTCAGTCCGCAGACTGACGCTCTATCCACTGAGCCAAACCGGTTTCGGCTAAATGGGTATTCTTATACATAAAAACATGGAGGGTTAAAAAATTACTCTTAAGAGGCATCTTCTGAAGCAAGCATCACAATGTGCAGAAGACACTCGAACACGGAAGCACAGGCCCACACAAGCCCCGGGCTTCTCCTGTGCCCCAGGCCTGGGGTCCCAGAAAAGCACCAGAGACCTCCAGAGGGTGTGGGGGAGGGGGGGTGCGAGGTGCAAGGAATTCTGGGCCAATCTCTTGGCCTATGACACCGTGGCTATGTCTACCTGCTTTAGGGGTTAAAATCCTGCTAAACATTTTGATCTTTTAAGAGACCCACATGTAACAAAAAAAAATCTGGAAAGTACCAATGGAGATCTAGAGAAAATGAGGGCTAGGGGGGCCTCCTGGGATGATACCACGCCGTAACCCACACGCTTTCCCTCCTGAAATGACTGTAGCTGTTCAAGCGTGTGGGCACGGAGGAATGAGCTGTGAGCGCACCGGACACAGATGCACCCACTGAGCTCGCAAAGGGGGCTGCACCTATCCGCCCGGGAGCTCCCCACCAAACCCAGCTGCTCCCCGACGCCGGAGCGGGTGCCCGGCCAAGGCCAGTCTCTGGCCTCAGTTTCTTCACTGGTACCATGAAAGGACTGCATTCATCTTCCAGGCTGACGTCCTAGACCTAGAAGCTCCGAGGAGCCTCCTATTACTGAGACAGTGACTGCCAACTCCCCGGAGAAACAGAATGTCCCCGGAAGGACTCCTTGAGACGGGAGATACCGAGTTATCAGAATTCAGCCAGGTCCTTTGGAAGAATGCTTTACTTTTTCTCGCCTCAAACAAGCCAGCCCAGTTCTACCAGGGCTGGGCAAGTCAGATACCAACTACGGCAGCCGGATCGTGGGCTCCAGGGCTCCCCGGAGCTCCCGACCCTCCCTGTCCCGGGCAGAGCATCCTTTCTTGGGGGGCTGGCTGAGATCTAGTTCACTTCCCGCTACGGGCTCGCAACACAAATCCAGGTCCTTCTCGCTCAGCTCCGGTCCTACCGAATAGTTCTCCTTTGGCAGAGTGGCCAGGGCGGGCGGAGGGTCACATTCCAATGTCAACTCATACACAAAATAACAGTGCTTCTCCCGGCATGCCGCTGGGCTCCTGCCCTAACCTACCTCTCTGGACTGGTCCGAGGAAGACCAGCGGCGAAGGCCCCTCTGCCTGGCGGATCAGAGATGAGCTGGGACCAGCGAGCGTCATTCCGTCCTCGCTGGACTCTGAGAGCTCCTTATCTGCCTGGAAAAAGAAAAAGGAAAAAAATGTAAGCATCTCAGAAACCGCCCGTGCATTCTCTTGCAAAACTTGAGCGTCAACGCGACTGCTTCAGCCGTGCTCCCTGTCTGCAAACCAAGCACATCCTGCTGGGTGGGCCCGCTCCGCCATCGGCCCTGCAGCCCAGCTGCCTTCGGTGGCACCGAGCAAACCACAGGAGCACGTCCCGGGCCCCGAGCAGACAAACATACACATCCAGATGACTCAGAGCGCTTTTTCGGGTAGTTTGCTGGTTTTGTTTGGCTTCTGAATGCAAAGTACCCGATCTGAGCCAAGCCTGGGTTGGCATTCCTTTCAGTCGCTGCAGGCAGCAGGTTCCTGAACGCAAGGTCCCCACTCGAGACCCAAACTGCATCCTCAAAAAGGACCAGGCCCGCTCCTGGAGACGGGGAGGGGGCCCACCTGGAGATTATCTGCCCCCAGAGAGGGAGGAAGGACCTGACCCCGGACCCTGGGCACAGCCACCTCCACAGCAGGGAGCCTCCTGCTGGAGCCCCTGGGCATGGCGGGAGCGAGGAGCCTGCACCGGCCTCTCCCGGAGACAAGCCCAGCCTAGGAGGCTGCTGGAAGAGGCACCCCTTCGGAGAAGGCATTTCCCAAGGACAAGCTGAGACCCTGCGGCCAGCCTCCTGGAGGCAGACCCCCCCCCAGCCTGGGGCGGTGGGGTGGGTGGTCCCTCACTCAGCGTCCAGGGGACGCGGCAAAGGCTTCCCAGGCGCCGTCACCCAGGAGGTCAGGCCAAGAGCCAAAGAAGAAATAACTTCCAGGGGTGATGGATGGAGTTCACAAGAGGACGGAAGAAAGAAACCCAAAACACAAACACAGCTCGCTCCCGGGGAAGGGAGACAGATGAGAGAAAGCACTTTCCCACCGGGGACGACAGAGCGGAAAGCAGGATGGAGCCGGAGGGAGGGCGAAGGCGAGGAGGGCTCCGTCCCCGGAATCCAGGTCAGGAAGTGCGGGCGGCGGACGGAACCCGCCGGAGGGCGGCCGGGGAGGCGGCTCTTCCCGGGAGAACGGCGGGTCCTGGGCGCCGGCTCCCCCGCCCGCCGGGCCCCCGGGCCCGGGTCCGCCGCCCTCGGGGGGCGAGGGCCCCCCGGGTTCAAGGGCGAAGCCGCGGCGGCCGGAGCGGCGGCGGGATGCTCAGCGCGGGCGGCGGGGGAGGGGAGCGCGGCGATCGCTGTCCTGACAGTAAACAGCCCGCCCCGCGCGGCGGAGGCCGCCCGCTCCCCGGGGTGGCGGGCACCCCGCCCCCCGCCCCTGCCCCCGGGCACAGAAGGGTGCGGAGGGGTCCGAGAGGAGCGCGGGAGCCCCCCGGCGGCCCGCCCGGCCCCCGCCCCGCGCCCCGGCCCCGGCCCCGCGCCCCGGCCCGGAGCCCCGCGGACAAAGCGGCGCCGGCGGGCGGGCGGGCGGGGGCGCCGGGACCCCAGCCGCGCAGGTGGGCGCCGTACCGGGTGTCGGGCCGGGGGCGGGGCCCGGTCTCCCTGGAGACGGTTGCCCAGGGGACGCGGCGGCCGGTCCCCGAGCGGCGGGTGAGCCTGAGCCTCCGGCGGCCGCGCGGAGCCCGCGGGGCCTGAGGGCAGGGCCGGGCGCGGGGCCGGGCGCGGGGCGGCGGCGGAGGGGCGCGGCCGGGGCGGGGCCGGGCGGCGGGCGGCGGGCGCGGCTGGGGCCTGGGCGGGGCCTGCGGGGCGGAGGCGGGGCGTCCCGGCCGGGGGCGGGGCATCTGGAGGGGCGGGGCGGGGCGGGGCTCCCGGCCGGGGGCGGGGCCAGAGCTGCAGCTGCGGGCACCGTCGCCAAATTCTCCCGCGCGAGCCGGGCGGAGCGCAGCGCAGGCGGGAGCCCTGCCCAGCCCGCTGCCCGCGCACCACCTGCGGGGTCGGGTCCCGGAGCCTCGGGAGGCCGCGCCCGCCGCCCGCCGGGAACAGGGGGTGCGAAGCGAGGGCGGGTCGCGCCACATCGGTTTTGCTCGGGGCTCCCGGGAACCCCAGGAACGCGGGGCCTGTCCCAGGTCCGGAGCCGGGTCCCCCGAGCCGCCGGCCACCCCGGGCTCCGGGCTCCGGGCTCCCCTCCAGGGCGCGGCTGTCCCCGGGCCCCGGGCCTCCCTCCCGGCGGGATGGAGATGAGGGGTCCCGGCTTCAACGCACCGCGCTGCTCCGGCGCTTCCCCCGGCGGCGGCCCTTCCCGGCACCGCGCAGCCTGGGCATCGGCCCCCTGGTTGTGGGGGAGAACCGGGCTCCGAGCACCGGCACAGCGGACAGGCCCGCGCGCAGCCCCGCGGCCCCGGGGATGAGCTTCACGCCGCGCGGAGGGGAGGAGAGGGGGCGGAGGGAGGTCAGAGCCCACGGCGGACGCCAGTGGAGGAGAGTGGCTGGAGGCCCGATGGCTCTGCGTCTCCGCCGCTGTCAGGGGTTCGGAGTGCGGGGGGCCCCCCAGGGCCCTCCATCCAGCCCTCCCCGGGCAAGGAGCAAAACGCAGCCGGAAGGAAGCCTGGGAGCAGAGGACCAGGTGGCTGGGTCCTGGGGGGTCCCGCGACCCTCTTTGACCTCTGCGCCCCCCCCCCCACACACACACACAGTAAACTTGTCCGCCAGCGGCCCGGCACCCCAGGCGTCTCGAGGAGGAAAAAAAATGAGGCGGGGGGGGGGGGGCTGTCAGGGCGAGAGAAGGCCACTCCCCTCCGTATCTCATCCCGGTAGCCAGACACTCACGCTGAAAAATACCCCTACACGTTCACACTCAGTCACAGAGGCCAGAGACACACACAGACCATGCTTTCACTAAGACACAGCCCCCGAGACACACACACACACACACACACACACACACACACACACAATTCTGTAAACTGACACAATGTCAGACACCAGGACCACACATGCACACACACACCACACACATATACGCACACACACATACACGCATACATACACACACACACACACTCACACTCATGACGGGGCGGACTGTACGCTTGGCTGACAACCCCTGGTGAAGGCAGGGCCTGGGCCACCCGATGGGGACCGCCCAGCCAGACCCGGATCCTATGGGATCCAACTGGGGCTCAGCGCAGCTCCCCCACCCAGCGCCTCCCCCTCAGCCCTCTCCCCACCGGCCCGGGAAGGGAGGGGAGGGGAGGGGAGGGTGCAGGAGACAGCCCGATGGCGGTGGGCTGGGCCCTGACTCAGTGGATGGGGGAACGCCCTTGCCCCACTGGGTGGGTCCCTCAGGGTGAGGAATAAGCCACTGGAATTCACAGCTGCACGAAGGACAGGAGGAGAGAAGCTGCGAGTCCTGACAGCCGCCCTGACTCGGCGAGGGGTGGTATCTCCACAGTCCCCCTCTCCCCCCCAGGAGGCCAGGGTAGCGGCCTGAAAGGGCTTCCCAGGGGCAGCCGGCTTGTGGCTCCGCCCTCCCCATCCCAGCTGTGGGGCCTTCTCCCCAGGGACCCAGCCCACAGGCTTCCCTTTCTCTGCAGCGGGGTCTGCAGGGCAGCCACGTTCAAAGACAAGCCAGGGCCTCAGCAGCCGTGGGAGCCAGTGGCCCGCCTGGCTGGAGGCTCAGATTGGGGGTCTCCTGTACTGGTTCCTCTGGAGCCCAGAGAACAATCCAAGCTGCTTTGAAATGGCAAAAGCCACAGAAATTCATCCTGCCTGCATGACAGAGACACCCTGGGCCCGCACTGACAGGGTCCGGAGACGCAGCACTTGGGCGTTCTGGGAGAGCACGAAGTGAACGCCTGCAGACACCCGTCCCCGCTGCCTGGCCCGCCTTACGCGTTGGCTCTGCCCGACGGGAAGCGGACGCGGAGAGAGGGACCGGCTTCCCAGCACACAGCGAGTCAGGGCAGGGATGGGAGAAAAGCCCAAATCTCCCGACTCCTCCCTGGGGGCTCAGGTATACGCAGTCCTCTCTGATACAGGTGACGACAGAATAAATTACAGGAGCCCCCCTTTATCCACCGGGAACGCGTTCCATGACCCCCATGGATGCCTGAAACCACAGAGTACCAAGCCCCATGTTACTGGTTTTCTGCCATCCATACAAACGTACGATAACGTTTAATTTACAAATTAGGCACAGCTAGAGACTAACAACAATAACTAATAATAACAGGACGATTATAACAGTCTCCTGGGACACCGTGTAGGAATGTGGTCTCTCAAAATATCTTGTACTGGACTCCCTCCTTTTTTTAAATGTATTTTATTGATGTTTTTACACAGAGGAAGGGAGAGGGATAGAGAGTTAGAAACATCGATGAGAGAGAAACATCAAGCAGCTGCCTCCTGCACACTGCCCACAACCAAGGTACATGCCCTTGACCGGAATGAACCTGGGACCCTTCGGTCCACAGGCCTCGCTCTATGCACTGAGCCAAACCGGTTTCGGCTGGACCCCCTTCTTCTCGAGGAGACATGAGGAGACGATGCCCAGGTGATGAGACGAAGTGGGGTGAGTGAGAACCCAGGCCCACCACGGAGCCGCTCCCCAGACTCGACAGCAAATGCGTACTGATTCATGACAAGACTGTGCAAATAACTGTTTTTTAATTCTGTGGATTGCCGAAACCAGTGTGGCTCAGTGGATAGAGTATCAGCCTGAGGACTGAAAGATCCCAGGTTCGATTCTAGTCAAGGGCATGTTACCTTGCTTGTGGGCACATCCCCAGCAGGAGGTGTGCAAGAGGCAGCTGATGGATGATTTTCTCTCATCGATGTTTCTAACTCTCTATCTCTTCCTTAGTCTCTGTAAAAAAAAAATCAATAAAATATATTTTCAAAAATAAGAAATAAATTCTGTGGCTTACACAGAAGCTCTGTCTGTTTCAGGAGAAATGTGGGTTCCACGAACACCGCATCCTCGAACAGGGCCCTCCGCTCCTTCCCGCTCCCAGCGCCGCCCAGGCCCTGCCTTTTACACAGGAAGCCAATGAGGGGGCAAATCCCGTTATCTGGGAGGAATGCTAACTATGTAAGACCCGCCCCCTCTTATCACGGTAGAGGCTGTTAGAGGGCCAGCGAAGATTCACATGGAACACGGGGATGGGAGTGACTCTGAGAACTTCATCCACGAAGAAATGAAACCAAACCAGCCAACAACAAAACCCAAAACGTCAACCAGTTATCCTTTCGTTACAGCGGCGGATCCATTCGCCGGTGGAGAAATGGCACCAAGCACAGAAATAGCAAACCGCCAACTGGGTTACCGCTCTCTCCTCTTCAGGCAGAAGGGGCCTCGGTCGGCGCTGCCACGTCCGCAGGGAAGATGCTCCCAGGGAGGGGTGCTGTCCGGAACCCCCACACCAGCGCCGAGCGGGTGCCGCGGGCACGGGGAGGGCCCTCCCCGGGTGGCTGGGGCCGCCCCCGCCCCCGCCTGAAGCTCGCACGCTGTTTGTTTCGGGAACTTCCCGTTTCACACTTGCAGACGGAGCTGACTGCGGGCCATCAGAACCTCGGGTCAGGTGGCCCGGAACCACTGTGGTCTCCCGGACACACAAGTTCCCTTCGCCTCTGTGAGAAAACCGGGGCGAGGAGAAAAGCTGCGTTCCCGCCATTCTCCCTGCAGCTGCCAGGGGCGGTGTGGCTCAGTGGATAGAGCATCAGCTCCTCTTTAAGTCCCCGAGCACGAGGCAGGAGGCCAGGGCGCTGGCTCCCACCAGGAGAGCCTGGCCGGTCCGGGAGTAAGAGGGAAGTTTGTTCTGTCTGGGAATCACTCCCTCTCCCGCTTCCCAGCCCTGCAGGTACCCTCACTCCGAGGACATGCCAGCTGCTCCCGGCTGCCCGCCAGCGCCCCCACCGCCAACCTTCCTGGCCTACATCGACTCCTCCTATTCAAACGTGACGCTCGGCATTGCAGGGGGTCGGAGTGTGTCACCCCAGGATACCGCACGCCGGCGTATGGTTGTTAATATAAATGTGCTTTTATTGGCTTTCGATAACAGGGAAGGGAGAGAGAGAGAAACGTGGATGGGAAAGAACCATTGATCGGCTGCCTCCCACACGCCCCTGGTGGAGATGGAACCTGACATTTGGGCACGTGCCCTAACCCCAAATCCAGCTGGTCGTCCTCGGTGCGAGGGACAATGTCCAGCCACGTCCCGCCGATGGGGCCAGCACGCTCTTCTGAATTAAAAGTAGCGACAGACAGCCAGTGCGAGGAGGACACTCAGCCTCCTCCTTGGTCCCCGGAAAGCAGGAGGGAGAAGTCCCGCCAGAGACAGGAAAACAACGGCATACACACAAATGTCACTTCTGTCCTCCTACCTCCAGCCCCAACCCCTCGGCCTCACCAGCCCTTCGCACATTTACTGTTTCTTTGTCTGGAAAACACAAAAGCTTCTTTCTTATTCTGGTCTCATATCTCTGAGGGGATCCCGAACTTTCGTGTGTAATTAAATTATTTTTTTCTCCTGTTAACCTTTTTAAATATATATATATATATATATATATATATATATATATATATATATATTATTGATTTTTTTACAGAGAGGAAGGGGGAGGGATAAGGAGTTAGAAACATCGATGAGAGAGAAACATCAATCAGCTGCCTCCTGCACGCTTCCCAACTGGGGATGTGCCCGCAACCAAAGTACATGACGGGAATAGAACTCAAGACCCTTTAATCAGCAGGCCGACGATCTATCCACTGAGTCAAACCGGTCAGGGCTAATCTGTCTTTCTATTACAGGAGGGTCACAGCCAAGACCCTAAAAGGGCAGAGGGGGAGTTATTATTCCTCCCTCAGAGAAGATGCTGAGTGAGGGCAAACTAGTGAAGGAAGAGAAAAATAAGATGAAACTAACAACAACAACAAAACACCAGTTACGTGTTTGATTTCCATTCTATTCGGGAAACGGGGAGATTCTGCAAAATAGCCTCCTCCCAGGGAGAGGCGGTCTCCACGGTGAGCACACACGGCCCCGATCTCTCACCCTCAGGGACCAGGATCAGGGAGCCCGCTGCCAGGCGTGTCTGGCCCGTTGTCCTGCCACCTGCACACATTGTTCACTAATCTGTGAGCCTCACTCCCAGCTGACTCACAAAGAAGCTCCTCTGTATTAAAGATCAAAGTTAATTACGATCCAGAGCTTCTCCCCCCCCCCCCCCTTCTGTCTTTCACCAACTCCCCTAGCTTAGACCCAAAGTCTGGCTTAATCAAGGTTTCCGGAGCTTGTGACTTGGGAGGGAGCAGAGGAAAAGAAAGATGCTCCTGTTTGCAACCTCATTCTTTCAAGGGGCCCGCGTGGCTGCAGGCCCTCTCCCAGGAGAGGCTGGGGAGGAGCCCTGGAGCTACTGTTTATTGATTTTTTGAAAAATTTTTTTAGAGAGAAGGGAGAGGGAGCGGGAGGGGGAGGGAGAGGGAAGGAGGGAAGGAGGGAAAGAGAGAGAGAGAGAGAGAGAGAGGAAGGGGAGGGAGGGGGAAGGAGGGAGGGAAAGGGAGAGGGAGAAGGAGAGGGAGAGGGAGAGGGAGAGGGAGAGAGAGAGAGAGAGAGAGAGAGAGGAGAGGAGGAGGGAGGAGGAGCGCGGAGAGAGGAGAGGGAGAGAGCGACGAGAGAGCAGGAATCGCTGTGACTTGCGATTATGTCAGAAAAGGCCATGCCCTCCCTCCCTGCACTCAAAGTCCCGAGCAGCCGCATCATCGCAGGGCTGGCCTGTGTGACCAAAACATGGCAGCGCAGCCGAAACCGGTTTGGCTCAGTGGATAGAGCGTCGGCCTGCGGACTGAAGTGTCCCGGGTTCGATTCCGGTCAAGGGCATGTACCTGGGTTGCGGGCACATCCCCAGTGGGAGGTGTGCAGGAGGCAGGTGGTCGATGTTTCTCTCTCATCCATGTTTCTGGCTTTCTATCCCTTTCCCTTCCTCTCTGTAGAAATCAATAATATATATATGTATATATATGGCAGCGCAACGGCAGGTCACCTTCCACATGAGGTGAGGAAAGACACAGGGCCTCAATCCCAGGCACTCACTCTCTCTGTCTCCATCCCTCTGTAGGAGCCACAGCCACGCTGTAAGGACACCCACGCCACCAGAGGGCCCACGTGTCAGGGGCTCAGGCGTCCGCCCAGCAGCAGAGGAGCCACCGAGGCCGCCGGGAAGCCCGGCTCTATCCCTCTCCCTTCCTCTCTGTAAAAAATCAATGTTGAGGAAGGGAGGAAGGGAGAGGGATAGAGCATTAGAAACATCCATGAGAGAGAAACATCGATCAGCTGCCTCCTGCACACTCCCCACTGGGGATGTGCCCGCAACCAAGGTACATGCCCTTGACCGGAATCGAACCCGGGACCTTTCAGTCCGCTGGCCGACGCTCTATCCACTGAGCCAAACCGGTTTCAGCTATATATATTTTTTAAATAAAAAAAATAAAGTGGGGGGTCTCCCAATACCTGGGGCACCGGGCACCGTGGTGTGGGGTGCTCAGCACCCGCCCCAGTCGTTGGCCAAGGGCAGTTGGCATGCTAATCTCCCAGGAGGCCCTGCCCGGTCGCAGGCCACCTGGAGCCCTCCCCGTGGGGCCCGGACATGGCTCTGCCTCGCCATCCTCCCAGGTGGTTCCACCGCCCAGCCCTCGCCCCGGCACTCAGGGGGGCTTCCACCTGCCCAGGCCCGGGCCCTGCATGCAGAAGGGGGGCCCTGCATACAAAACAGGCTGGCCCTGCCCGGGGCACTCACTGGTTAGACTGGCGCATGCACCGATGGCCACGTGTTCAATTCCTGGTCGAACACATGTACCTGGGCTGCAGATTTGATCCCCACACGGGTCAGGCATGTGCGGGAGGCAACCAATTGATGTGTCTCTCTCACATCGATGTTTCTCTCTGTCTCTCTCTCTTTCTGTCTCTGTCCATGTGTCTGTCTGTCTGTTTGTCTGTGTGTGTGTCTGTCTGTCTTTCTTTCTACCTCCCTCCCTCCTTCACTCTCTCTAAAAATCAATGTAAAAGTATCCTCAGGTGAGGATTAGCAAAAAACAGACCAACCACAGGCTGTAGCTGGCCTGGGGAGTGAGCCTCCACCGAGGCAGCCGCTGCCCGCTGCAGGGCAGCCTGTCGGTGCTGAAAGCCCCCATGAGCGTGGGACAGAGCAGGCTCACGGGGCGCGGGGTGGACCTGCACTGGTGCTGAGGAGGCGGTCAGGCCGGAAACAGAACCCGCTTCAAAGCGGACTGGGAGCGAGGGAGGCGGGGGGGAGGCGGGGGGTGGCGTGGCCTCCGGAGCCTCGGGGCTGGGCGGGATCTGTGTCCCTCTCCAGCCTCTGACGTGGGCTCTGAAGCCAGAATCTCCGTGCGGAGAAGCCAGGGTGGGGCCGCAGCACCCCTCCGCGCACCCTCAGTCCGGGTGAACCAGGAACCAGAGCACCACATGCAGGAATGTGCTCACGTACAGAACGTTTCCCCGGGGGAGGCTGGGATTTCCAGCAGCTTTTCAAAAGGACTTGAACTTGGAGAAAGCGTAGAAGCCCCCGGTGTGTGTGTGTGGGGGGGGGGGGGGGGGGGTCCTAGGGCGGGAGGATACATGGGATTGCAATCCCAGCCTGGCAGGGAGTCCCCACCACCAACAACACACACACTCACACTCAACACACTCACACTCACACACACACTCACACTCACACACACACACTCACACACACACACACTCACACACTCTCTAACACACATTCACACACTCACACACACACACTCACACACTCACACACACTCACACTCACACACACACTCACACACATACACTCACACTTACACACACACTCACACACACACTCACACACACACAGTCACACACACTCACGTACACACACTCACACACACACACTCACACACACATACACACACACACTCACACACACTCACACTCACACACACACACGCACACTCTCACACACATACACACACACACAAACACACTCACACACTCACACACACACATACACACACTCACACTCACTCACACACATACACACTCACGCACACACACTCACACTTACACACACTCACACACACACTCACATACACACACACTCACACTCACACACACATACACACACATACACACTCACATACACATACACTCACACTCACACACACACACTCACGCGCACACACACACTCACACTCACTCTCACACACACTCACACACACACACACTCACACACACTCACACACACACATACACACACATACACTCACACTCATACACACACATACACACTCACACACACACACTCACATACACACACACACACTCACACACACATACACACTCACACATACACACTCACACACACACATATACACACTCACACACACGCACACTCACACACATATACACACTCACACACACATATACACACTCACACACACGCACACACACACACTCACACACACGCACACACACACACTCACACTCACACACACACATATACACACTCACACACACACACTCACACACACCCACACACACCCACACGCACACACACTCGGTGGCAGTGGCGATGGTCCCCTCACAAGGGCCTTGGGTGAGTGGGTTGGCCCAGGACAAGGGCCTCCGCCTCATGACCCGGCGGGTGTCTGGGGCCCGGCGGGCAGCCTGTCGCCGGGCACCCACAGGGACAGCAGGATTCGGTGCCTCCGTCCATTTCCCGCCCACTCCTCCCGGGAGCCCCTGGCAGCCTCTGCCCACACAATGCACAGCCAGTCTACGGGAGAGGCCGGTGTGAGCCCAGAGTGACCCCCAAGCGCCGCTCCAACCACTGCACCACACTGTCTCTCCCGGGACCCTGCAAAGGAGCCAGGTTCGGGCCACTGGCCAAGAGGACACCGGAGTCCTGTTGCCCGGATTGTGTCACCCGCCAGCTCAAGGGCCCTCGGGTCGGATTTCCCGTAAAAACGTCAAGCACTGGGCAAGGAGGCAATTGAGATTTCAGAGGCCAGACAGGGGGGGAGAGTCACCCCCTGGGCGGACTGTGACTGTCCCCCCCCAGCAGAGGAGCGGAGCCTGAGGTGAGGGGCAGGGGGAGAGGGAGGGTCCTGGGACAGAGGGGATGGAGGACGGAGCTGGGAGGCCCCTGCACAGCCACTGACACCCCTCCCGCCCACCCGAGCCAGGCCTGGCCCACCCCTGGGCCAGGGCAGGGCAGTGGTAGGAGCGGCTCTGCCACTGGCTGGCGGGTCACACCTGGGTGAGTCACTAACCCTTTCCATGCCCCGTCTCCTCTCCCATAAAACGGGGTCCTGGTAACCCTCACCACATACTGTCTTTCCAACGCGCCCTGAGTGCCCAGTGCCCACCGCGGTGCTGTGCCAGTGTCTGTCACGGTCATGACTATTATTTACCAAAACAAAGCTCGCGAGGTGCATGCAGGTGTGAGCTGGCTGACAGCAAAGCTGCCGAGGGCGCATGCGGCTGACGGAGCCGCGGGAACCGGCGATGGCCCGACGCCACCTCCCTGCAGGGCCTGCGGGCTCACCGTCAGAGCGAGGGGCCCTGCGGTTTATTTTTTAATATATCTGTATTGATTTCAGAGGAGGGGGAGAGAGAGAGAGAGAGAGAGAGAGAGAGAGAGAGAGAGAGAGAGAGAGAGACACATCCATGATGAAGGAGCATCATCAATCAGCTGCCTCTTGCACGCCCCCTACTAGAGGAATCAGGGGGAGATCCCCTCTCCCCGCCCCATTCCCTCCTAAATCACCATGACAGTGCCGGTGGCCTCGGCCACTCCGGCTGCCAGGAGGCCAGGCCCTGCGCTAACAGGAGGCAGCCATGCTGGTTCCCAAAGCGCCCCCCTCGGCTGCTCACCTTGGCGATGGCACGGCTGTAAGTGGTGAGCGGGTGAGATGTGGGCGTGGAAAGAAAGCGCTGTTTCCACGAAAACAAAGCCAGACCGTTAGAAACTCAATGAGGACGTGTGGCCCAAACCAACTTCCTGTTGCATTAGCCTGGGCGAGGCGCCGTGAGAGGCTGGGGGGAATGACAGAAATTCGGAAGTGCCCATGGCAACGCGCCCGCGTGGGAACCACAGCCGGGCCTCCCTCGCAGGCCGGGCCTCCCCGCAGCCGCCCAGGGGCCGAGGGACACGGACACGTTTTCAGCTCAGATCCGGTGTTTGGATGTGAGGTGTGGAGTTTTAACGTTCTCTGCCTGCACCGAAGTCTCAGCTCATGTGGTCGGGTCCTTCTCGCTAGGATTTCGCCCAATCCCATATTTTCCCAAGCCGTGGTTGGGGGACCCTGAGCTGGAGTAGCGGAAGCCACCGATAAAGACATAAAAAGGCCGAAACTGGTTTGGCTCAATGGATAGAGTGTCGGCTTGGGGACTGAAGGGCCCCGGGTTCGATTCCGGTCAAGGGCATGTACCTTGGTTGTGGGCACATCCCCAGTAGGGGGTGTGCAAGAGGCAGCTGATCGATGACTCTTTCATCGATGTTTCTAACTCTATCTCTCTCCCTTCCTCTCGGTACAAATTCAATAAAATATATTTTTTTAAAAAGACATAAACATCTTGCTCAGCATCTATCTGACACAGAAGTCTGGGGACAAAACAAACAGGGACCAGCATGCCAAAGCAATGCTGGTTACAAACAGACCTGGGAGCTTCAAAGCAAGGTCATGGCTGGGGTGGGCCACTGCAGGCTAGGGCTGGGGCAGCGGGTGCGAAAGCTGGAGAAGCACAGTCCATGAGGGTCAAGGTCACTGCCAGCCTCGGGCGTCTCCCAACCACTTTCCCACAAGCCTGTAAGAGCGTCTGGGGTAGCTGCCTCCGAGCAGCGCCCCCCCCCCCCCCCCCTCGCTGCTGCAGCTTCCAGGTGACAGGGCCCAGCCAGGGCCACGGCCATGGTCAAGGCCACTTGACACGCCTCCCTGGCCAGCTGCTCTGACCCGCCGGTCCCGGCCGGGTGAGCTAGTCCGGGGGCTGGTCCCGGGACGCCCTGGGAAGGAGGAAGGAGGCCTGGAGAAGACCCCGCCCCCACAGCGCTCGGCGCCTGCCCCCACGCGCCTTCCCGCCTCGGAGGTTAAAACAGCCGAAGCCATGAACACCAGGAGGGGAGCAGGCTGGTGACCCGGGACAAAGCAGCTCCCATCCCCCCTGTAACTGGGAGCACCCCTGGCCTTGGCTCGGCCTTCCACACGGCTCACTCCTGGAGGGGCAAAGACGACCGTGCCTGGCCTGAGCCGGTTTGGCTCAGTGGATAGAGTGTCGGCCCGCAGACTAAAGGGTCCGGGTTCAATGCTGGCCAAGGGCGTGGACCACCGCTGCAGGCTGGACCCCTGGCCCTGATCAGGATTCGTGCGGGAGGCAACCAGTGGATCTGTCTTTCTCATATCGATGTTTTTCTCTCTGTGTCTCTCCCTCTTCCTTCGCTCTCTCTAAAAATCAACGGGAAATATCTTTGGGCAAGGATTAAACACACACACACACACACACACACACCGTGGAGGAGTCCATTTTACCTTGCAGTGCAAACCTCAATGACTTAAGACAAAGATACCTGTTCACATCAAACTCAAACGCCAAGATCTGAACTTCCATCTGATTCTCTCTTTCTTTTAGTATATATTTTATTGATTTTTTACAGAGAGGAAGGGAGAGGGACAGAGAGCTAGAAACATCGATGAGAGAGAAACATCGACCAGCTGCCTCCTGCACACCCCCCAACTGGGGATGTGCCCCCAGCCAAGGTACATGCCCTTGACTGGAACCAAACCCTGGGCCTTTCAGTCCGCAAGCCGATGCTCTATCCACTGAGCCAAACTGGTTTCAGCTCCAACTGATTCTAAAGCTCTTGCTCTGGACACCAGCATGGCGCTTCCTTTCTGTTCATTCTCAAAACCGCGCCTTGCAGGGTGCCTCCTGCTGGACACCCGGAGCCACACACGTCTGAGGAAACGACCGTCTGGGATCGGCTGCTGCGCCGGATTGAAAAACAGGCCTCACCGCTGGTTTCCAAATGGCGGCCACCAGCCGGGTTATTCAAATCTTCACCACACCCCACAGCAGGGACGGAGGACCCGTGGCCCAGGGCCCCGGGGCGCCCCGGAGCCATCAGACACAGGACGTGCGGCCTCGCTCCTCCCTCCACTGGTTCGGAACACAAGACGCCTTCTCAGAGGAGGTTTTCCCCCGGTGCGGGGGGAAGTGGGATTTTTGTGTGTTTTTCCCCCCGGCTTGACCCTGGTTCCATTTAAGACCAAGATCCTGGCTTTATTAGCTTCCTCCTCAGACACAGTCAGCGGCAAAGAAGTGGGTGTGTCAAGCAGGGGTAGAGATCGCTGTGTACCTGGCCTCGCCTGAGCCTCCCAGAACCCGAGCGAGGGGAACTCAGGGGCCCCATTGCTCTCAGGAGCCTCGGAAGCCGAGCTGGTGCCCACGCCCATGAACGCCTGCCTCAGTTTCCCAAACTGCACGAAGGAGGCTCTGGATGGCAACAGTGGGACAGCCACCCTGAGGAAGTCCTTATGTCTCATTTCCACGAAACAGAGTCTGCAGGACCTGGGCGGGGGCAGGGCTGGACAGATCGCCTGCCGGGCTCCTCCTGTCGCTCAGGGAGGCGGCGGCACCGGGATGGGCTCACCGCCTGACTCGGAGGCTCGCACCCGCACCAGCCAGACAGCCAGGGGGGGCAGCCGGCAGCTCCTTCCAGGAACGGCACACCCGTCGGGCCCTGCGCTTAACCTCCGTCCCCGTGGCTGCAGGGCGAAGCCTCTGTCTTGTTCAAACAAGAGAAGCTGGGGGGGGGGGGGGGGGGGGCGGGTGGAGGCTGGTTGGACTGAATTCTGTATTTCCAGGAGCAGCGAACATCACCTAAGAGCTAGGGAATGTTCGTTATCTAGTCCATCTCATCTGGTTCTTAAGACAGCCTCCGGCTTAGGCCCAGCAGCTTCCGTCCAGAGCGGACACTGGGGACCAGAGCAGGCGAGGGTGCCACTCCAGGTAACACAGCTGGGGGGGGGGGGGGCCTATAGTTTGGACCCGAATCCAGCCGATTCCAGGGTTTAAGGGTTTAGCGGCCGCAAACCCCATGCTACCCACACAGCGAGCAGCCCAGTAGCAATCCAAGGAGGACGTTTAAGACGATCGCCTCTTAGGCCGGTGAGTAGAACTTTTTTTCCTGGATATCATCCAACGCCGGAACAGGGTCATGAAATTATTGCGTGCCCCCGGGATAAACCGGTCCCATCTTTCTTGGAAAGCCATTTAGCTCTAAGAGCTTTAGCTATGTTCAGTGCCTTTGATGCCGTCGTTTTTTACTATGAAAAAAGTCACATGCCTGAAAGTGTCGATTACACTTTGACACTTTGAGAACGGGGTGTGTGTGTGTGAGCAAACAAATGTCCCCCAATGGAAGATGCCTGAGGAAATGGCTGTCCCGCTGTAGGACACAAATCCTGCCATTAAAAGAGGTGGCTAGTTGCCCTAACTGGTTTGGCTCAGTGGATAGAGCGTCGGCCTGCGGACTGAAGGGTCCCAGGTTCGATTCCAGTCAAGGGCATGAACCTTGGTTGCGGGCACATCCCCACTAGAGGATGTACAGGAGGCAGCTGATGGATGATTCTCTCTCATCGATGTTTCTAACTCTCTATCCCTCTCCCTTCCTCTCTGTAAAAAATCAATAAACTAAATATAAAAAAGAAACAAAAGTGGTGGTGAGTTATGAAGCAGCGTGGAAAGTGTTAGTGAGGCAATGTTAGGCCAAAACGCCAATTACATGACGGGACTAAGAAGTACAAACCTTCAGCTCCACTAGCGGTCCCGGTGTCAGGCACAGCGTGGGGACCACCGTCGGTAATCCTGCCGTAACCACGGTGGGTACCGCATTTCTCAGTGACCCCTTGGAAAGCTACCTAAGTGTCTACCGCTGGACTGTACCCCTGAGACGAATATAATATTACAGGTCAACTATGATTTGAAAATAAATGGAAAAAAGTCAAGCCACAAAAGCACACGCCGCCTGGCTTCTCGGAAAGGAAGACCGAGAATGACCCTACGACCCAGCAAGTCCACTTCCAGGTGTGCTGGTGCATGCACAGAAGCGAGCAGGTGTGTGTCCGTCTGTGTCCATAGCAGCGTGGTTCACAGGAGCCAAAAAACAGACGCAGGCCAAGTGCCCGTGGACATAGGGATGGACACACGACATTGGCTCCTCCGTACAGGGGAGGATTACTCACCCTGGAAAAGGAAGGGCGCTCTGGCACACGCTACAACACGGATCAACCCTGAGCCCATCATGCTAAGTGACATAAATGAGTCACAAAAGGACAAATACTGTGTGATCCCACTCCGATGGGGTGCCAGGCCAGTCAAAGTCACAGGAACAGAAGGCAGGACGGTGGGTGCCAGGGCGGGGGCGGGGGTGAGTGCTGAATGGGTGAAGACCATACAGTCCTGGAGGTGGATGGAGGGACGGCTGCACACCAGTGCGGATATGCTAAATGCCAGGGGTCACTCTGGCGACGGATATTTTATCACCAGTGAAACGTAGAATTTAAGGTAAGGAGGCGCACGCCTACTAGTTACACGTAAATTCCAAATTCATCAAAAAAGGAAAAGACGCCCACATCGGCCGTGGCTGCGGTGGAGGGTGGATCATAAGAAGTGACTTACAGCCTACACACCACCTACAGCTCCTCTGCAGACGTGGCGTGTTCGGCTGTGTGCCTGGCACCTCATACGTGACAACATATGAACCCTTAAAGCGCAGCAGACAGCAGGCACTGGCTGGGGACGGCGAGGCTCAGGTGGGATGAGCACGCTGCCGAGGGGCACGGAGCAGACGCAGACGGAAAGCAGCTGGGATGGAAGCCCCATCTGGCTGACTCCCGGGATAACGTTCCGTCTCCTGGGGGCCTCCCCCATGTCCCCCTCTGCAACTGCCTGCCCCTCAGTGACTTTTCAAAGTTCCAATCACTAGGCTGCGATCTTGATACGGAAGCACTTCTTCCAGATTTCAGACCAAAGCAAAAACAAACAAAAAACAGAAAACATAAAGCAAAGCCCAGCCCCGGGGGGAGGGTGGCTAGGCAGGAGCGTGGCCCTGCCCCTCCAGAGAGCCACGGAGCACCCCCACGTCCCCATCCTCCCCCTCCTCCAAGCGCCGAGGGTGGGGGCAGAGCACCACCAACCCCATCCTGCGGCCGCGGCCCCCCACCCCGGAGGATGCGGACACAGCAGCACGCAGCCCTGTGCCCACTGCTGGCCTCTCTACAGGGGGCACGCTAAAGGGAGGAGCCGGAGAGAGGGGAGAGGGGAGCCCCGAAGAGGCCGTCCGTGAAGGGGGGACACGGGGGGGGGGGACAGGAAGGGGGAGAAACAGGAATAGGAACAGGGACAGGGACAGGGACAGGGACAGGGAAGGGAAGGGAAGGGAAGGGAAGGGGCAGTGTCTGGGTGAAGGCGTCCCTGTGGGCTGTAGTGAGGGGGGGGCGATGGGGAGGATTGCTTTTCTGCCCATGGGAGGAGCCGGGAGAGAAGAGGGACCGGGAGCCGGGGCCGCTGTGAGAACGGCTGGGGAGGGAGCAGCGGGAGGAGCGGGAGAGCAGGGGCCCCCGGACCCAGCACCCAGGCCGGAGGGAGGGCTGGTGCCTGGAAACATGACTGCACAGCAGCTCCCGAGAACACCAGAGACACACACACACACCACACACACACACACACCACACACACACCACACACACACACCACACACACACACACACACATCACACCACACACACACACACACACACCACACACACACACACATCACACCACACACACCACACACACCACACACACCACACACACATCACACCACACACACACACACACACACACACACCACACACACACACATCACACCACACACACATCACACACACACCACACACACCACACACACACACACACACACCCCACACACACACCACACACACACCACACACACACCACACACCACACATACACACCACACATACACACACGCACACACACACACACACCCCACACACACACACACCCCCACACACACACACACACCACACACGCACACACACGCACACACACACACACGCACACACACGCACACACACACACACACACGCACGCACACACACCACACACACACACACCACAAACACACACACATGCACACGCACCCGGCCACGCAGGGGCGGGCGGCGGCTCGGACAGGCACGTCCCTGCTCTGCCCCTGGGAACCCGCGGGGAAGGGCTCTGCCTGTGGAACGAGGTTCCGGGTCCAGGAGGAGTTCATCCCGGACTGTCCGGTGGGACCTGAACCCAAGACACAGCCGTGTCCTCACAAGAGACGGAGAGGAGGCGGCACGGGGCAGCGGCAGGGGTCCTGGAGCCGCAGGGCCGGGCCAGCCCTTCCCTCAGCTCCGAGGGGCAGGCCTGCTGGCACCGGGGCTCTGAGCTCCTGGCCTCCGGGCTGAGTGAACGGCCGCCGTGTGAAGCCGCGGCTCGGCGTCCTCTGTCAGCGGCCAGAGGGCACCCGCGCCCTCCAGGACAGACACCCCGGCGGGCAGCCCGTGCCCCTGCCCTCCGGGGAGCCCCCGCCCCCATGCCCCTCCTGTCTGAGCGGGAAACGGGAGCGGAGAAGCAGCGCTTTAGACCCGACACCCAGCGTCCGCTCCCCTGGCCTCGGGGGCAGCACCGTTCCCAGAAGCCCGGCCTCCGGAGGGCGCTGGTCTGGGGGGCCGTCACACACGGGACAGGTGCCCGGAGGCCTCCCGCCCGCCTCGGGCCCCGGGCCCCGGGCCAGGGCACCCTGGGGGACAAGCCCCGGAGGCAGAGCTTGTCTGCGGAGGCTCCTGGTTTTAATCGCGTTTTCCGTCTTGAAACTGGCAGCGTTTCTGCCATGATTGCGGGGATTTCCACCGGCCACGCGGAAGACAATTCCGTTTCCACGGGAGGCCGGGAGGGCGGGAGGCCGGGAGGCCGGGAGGGCGGGACAGCGGGAGGGTGGGAGGCCGGGAGGCCGGGAGGCCGGGAGGCCGGGACGGTGGGAGGCCGGGAGGGAGGGAGGCCGGGAGGGAGGGAGGCCGGGAGGGCGGGAGGCAGGGAGGCCGGGAGGCCGGGAGGCCGGGAGGCCGGGAGGCCGGGAGGCCGGGAGGCCGGGAGGGCGGGAGGCTGGGACGGTGGGACGTCGGGAGGCAGGGAGGCCGGGAGGCCGGGACGGTGGGAGGCCGGGAGGCCGGGATGGCAGGAGGCCGGGAGGCCGGGATGGCGGGAGGCTGGGACGGTGGGACGGCGGGAGGCCGGGAGGCCGGGACGGTGGGAGGCCGGGAGGCCGGGAGGCCGGGACGGCGGGAGGCAGGGAGGCCGGGAGGCCGGGAGGCTGGGACGGTGGGAGGCAGGGAGGCCGGGAGGGCGGGAGGAGCTGTGCGGCCTCCATTTGAATGAGAGACTGTTTCTCCCGCCTCCCACGGCCCCGCTCCCTCCCCGAGGCCAGTCCCCGGGGTCCCCGGTGCTGGGACAGGGCGGGCGTCTGCCGGGACCTGTGTGTGCCTCGGGGCAGGGCTGCGGAGTGTGTCTAAGGAACTTTCCGGAAGGGAGCAGTCGAAGGGCCCCAGCCCCACGCAGGCTGCAGGAGCAGCTGGCCCCGGAGGGAGGGAACTGTTCTCTAAACAAAACTGGTTTTGAAAAATCAGTGGCCAAAGGGGAATTGCTTCAGAAGTTGCACATTCACTTCTCCCTTGAACTGAGCAATTGAAGAAAAACAAGATGAAGCAGGAACTGACCCCTCGCTCCCCACGGGCACCCCCACCGGCTCCCCGACACAGCAGCTGGGTGTGGACGCTGCCGGGGTCCGAGGCGGGTGCCAGGCAGATCGCGTGTCCCCTGAACCGCACTCCCCCCGGGGGGGCCAGGCACCCCCAGGCCGGCCGGCCTGGCTCTCAGCACAGCCCAGCTCCCGGGGGCCGCAGTGAGCACCCTGGGGGGCCGCAGGGAGCACCCGGGGGACCACAGGGAGCACCCCAAACCCAGGGCAGCGACAGACAGGAAGGGGCCGTGGCAGCCGCTTGGCAGCCAGCTTCCCGCGCCTGACCGCGACCCGAGGCAGGACTGGGGCTGCCCACACGCAGCGTGTCCGGCTGGATGCGGGCATCGGCGTGCCCAGGAGCCCCCATCCGCCACCCCCACCCCCACCCCCGCCTCCCATGGTCCCTCGGAGAAGCTGTGGAAGCACCAAGTGGCGTCAGCCCGGGCTCCAGGCCGCAGCCCTGCATGGAGGCGGGGCCGCGGGGCTCATTCCTGCTCAGAGGGCAGAGGAGGGGTCTGCCCCCCTCCCTGAGCTGGGTACCAGCTTCCCGGGGGCTCACAGCCAGCGCCGAGGGTGGTGCATTGAAAGCTCCGGCTCCGAAGGGACACCCCAGCCTCGCCATCCCCGCGCCCCCAGCCCCGCACCCCGAGCTGTCAGAGCCCCAGGTCTCCTCCGCGCCGCCGGGTGCAGGCTCGGCCTCCGACTGCGGGGTTCGGGCACCGCGTGGGGGCGGGTTGGCTCCCCCGGAGCCCGAGGTCTCCCCCGGGGCCTGGAGGCCCACCTCCCGCTCTCGGGGTGACTGAGCGCCCGCGTGGGGGCGACCCACTCCGGTCCCCCGGCCTCCTCCGGGGGCGCCTGGACCAGCTCCACCGCCGGACCCGCACACGGGCCGCCCGGGGCCCCCGCCCCCAGCAGCGCCCCAGCCCGTCCCCAGGGACACCCCTGGTCCCGCCGGGAGAAAGTCCACATAAAACAGGAAATCGCTTAAAACCAGCCTCACTCGGACGGTTACGGTGAGTGAGAGCTGAGGAGGAGGAGGAGGAGGAGGGGAAGAGGAGGGGGAGGAGGAGGGGCAGGAGGGGGAGGAGGGGGAGGAAAGGGTCCGGAAATGCAGAGCCGGGGGCGGTTTTGCCGCCGAAACCCGGGCCCCGCCGCAGAGCGGGGCGCCTCCGGGCGGCGCGAACACGCGGGGCCCCGCACCCCGGACCCTGCACCCCGCACCCCGCATCCTGGACCCCGCACCCCGGACCCCGCACCCCCGGGCCCGGGGCTCCTCCAGCCCGGCCCCGCCGCGGGGTGCGGAGGGCGCGCAGGGCCAGGCGCCCGGAGGGGTGCGCGCCCCTCTGTCCGCGCCGCCCGTGGGCGCGCAGCCCGCACCCGCCGCGGCCCGGAGGCCCTCCGCCCGCCCCCCGCGCTCCGGGGCGCCCCCCCGCCCGGAGGCTCCCACCCTGGGGCGCCCCGGGCCGCCCCGCCGGGACCCCGGGCTCCGAGCGGACCAGGGAGCCGTCTGCGCCCTCCGGCCAGTGCACCGCCGGGCGCCCGGCCCCGCTCAGCTCCGTCCGTCCCAGCGGCCCCGAGGGGCCCCTGCCGGGCGCTGGGGACCGGGTGCGCCCGGCGCGGGAGACCCCGGCTGGCCCCGCGCCCCCCGCCTCCCCGGGCCGCACCCGCACCCGCACCCGCAGTCTACCCGCGGCCGTGCCCTCCCGCCTCCGGTGCCCGCCCCCCGGGGGGCCCTTACCTGCCGGGCAGCCAGCAGCGCGCGGCCCGCGGGCCGGAGCGGGGCGCTGGGGCGAGTGCGCTCAGGGAGCGACGGCGGGAGGGGGCGCCCCGCCCGCTGACAGCCGCACACCCCACTTCCCACTTTGTTTCCTTTTCTCTGCAACAGGAAAAACAAGCGGCCTCCGCCGCCTCTGCCCCCGCCCGCCCCTTCCCCGGCCCGCCCCGCCCGCCCCGACGGCTGCAGGGCATCACCCAGGTGTCTGGAGCCGCTGGTCCTTCAAAACAAGCGCATATGCACACAAAGGAACGGCCCCACCGGGCCGGAGCCCACCGCCATCCCCCACCCCCACCCCGCAGTCCCACCCCTCAGCCCCACCCTCCACCCTCACCCCTCACCCCCACCCTCCACCCTCACCCCTCACCCCCACCCTTCACCCTTCACCCTCCACCCTTCACCCTTCACCCTCCACCCCCACCCCTCAGCCCCCACCCCGACCCGTCACCCTCCACCCCCACCCCTCAGCCCCACCCTCCACCCTCACCCCTCACCCCCACCCTTCACCCTTCACCCTTCACCCTCCACCCTTCACCCTTCACCCTCCACCCCCCCCCCTCAGCCCCCACCCCTCAGCTCCACCCCTCACCCCCACCCCTCACCTCCACCCCCACCCCTCACCCCCTCCCTCCACCCCCACCCTCCACCCCCATCCTCCCCTCCCACCCCTCACCCCCACCCTCCAGCCCCACCCTTCACCCCACACCCTCCACCCTTCACCCCCCACCCCTCACCCCCACCCCTCAGCCCCCACCCTCCACCCCCACCCCTCACCTCCACCCTCCACCCCCACCCCTCACCCCACCCCCACCCTCCAGCCCCACCCTTCACCCCACACCCTCCACCCTTCACCCCACACCCCTCACCCCCACCCCTCAGCTCCCACCCTCCACCCCCACCCCTCAGCCTTCACCCTCCACACACCTGGAGACCCTCAACAGCCCAGAGGGGAGCCTGGGGTGAGGGGGTGAGGATGGCCAGGCCAGGCCAGGAGCAGGTTACTGGTAAGAGCCCAGTCTACCCAGCCCAGCTCTGAGGGACAGTGGTGGGCTCCCAGGTTCCGGGGTGCAGAGGGAAGGGCTAGTCACCCCGCAGATTATAGCAGTGGCTTCAGATCCCGTAGGATATGGGGGGGGGGGGGGGGTGAGCGAGTCCATTGCTTAGTTTGTCAATGTAAGAAGGTCTCATGGAGAATGTTTAAGTTTATTTGAGCCAAACTGAACACAGACGCCAGGGAACAAGATCCCAAATCCTCCACAGAAACTTCAGGGAACCTAAGGACCGCTACATGGAGGTGCGAGAGAGCGAGACTTCTTAAAAATATATTTTATTGATTTTTCACAGAGAGGAAGGGAGAGGGATAGAGAGCTAGAAACATTGATGAGAGAGAATCATCCACCAGCTGCCTCCTGCACACCTCCCACCTGGGACATGCCCGCAACCAATGCACATGCCCTTGGCCAGAATCGAACCTGGGACCCTTAAGTCCGCAGACGGACGCTCTATCCACTGAGCCACGCCAGTTTTGGCGAGAGCTAGACTTCTAACGTGGTGCATTAACCTCGATGCACAGAACCAGCGGACCGGGTTTGCTTAAGACAGTGGTCAGCAAACTCATCGGTCAACAAAGCCAAATATCAACAGCACAATGATTGACATTTCTTTGGAGAGCCACATTTTTTAAACTTAAACTTCTTCTAACGCCACCTCTTCCAAATAGACTCGCCCAGGCCATGGTATTTTGTGGAAGAGCCACACTCAAGGGGCCAAAGAGCCGCATGTGGCTCGCGGGCCGCAGTTTGCCGACCCCTGGCTTAAGACTTTCAGTGGAGAAGTCGCAGGCCTTGGCAGGGCTGCCCACCACCCCCCGCCCCGTTAGCTCACCTGGGAGGTTCCTTTCCGTGGAACCCTTTCTTCGTTCCCTTCGACAGACGGGGAAACTGAGGCTGGGAGAGAGGCTCTCCTACCCACACCTGCCCCCAGCACCGGCTGCAGCCAGGGGAGGGGCAGAGGTGTTCTGCTTTCAGCCAGGAAAGCAGAGAGGGCTCGGCCCGGTGAGGGGCTGGAGGGGGTGGCTAACGGTCCGGTTTCCTAAGACCCAGGCGCGGGCTCCGTGCTCCCAGCTGGACGCCCGTGGGAGAGCAGGAGAGACGTCCCCGTGGGGAGGAATGCGGGGTCTGTCGCCAGGAAGGGTCCCCAACATCCTTCCCAGGGAACGTCCGAGGCCGGCGGCCTCGCCCAGACCCCAGGCCCGGTCACTCGTCCCAGTATCCCCGCTCCGGGGCGATCCTGCCAAAGGCCGGAAGAGAAAAGAACGTTTTCAGGGAAAATCTGATGGCAGGTAGGAATTCCCTGGGATTCCCGGACACCTGGCCTCGCCCTGCCTTCGGGAAGTTGCAGTTCAAACCCTCGTCCCTGGTTTCCAGCGATCTCTGTGAGAAACAGCCGGACAAGAGGCGTCCGCACCGTCCAGAGCACCTCTCCAGGGAAGACCGAGCTGCCCACAGCCCTGCGGAGGGCGCTGTGTGGCACGCGACAGCTCAGCGAGGCAAAGCTTAGCGCCCCCACTGTGCGGATGGGAACATCGAGGCTCGGAAAGGTTGAATCACTCCAGATCCTCACTCCTTTGAAAGTTTCACTTTCCTAGAAACTTGAGGCACTTTCTTTCTGAAACCACACGCTCAGGCTGGGGCCCAGGGAGCTCAGGCTCACTGCAATGTCAAGTGCAGTCCTCACCATCCCCCATGTTCCTGACGGACTTTCCTTCTGCCTGCCCCTACAGTTTCTGTTCTCACTTGATTAAAAATATTTTTTTTTTTTATTGATTCTTTATAGAGAAGAAGGGAGAGGGACAGAGAGCTAGAAACGTGGATGAGGGAGAAACATCAACCAGCTGCCTCCTGCACACTCCCTACTGGGGATGTGCCTGCAACCAAGGTACATGCCCTTGACCGGAATCAAGCCTGGGACCCTTCAGTTCGCAGGCCGACGCTCTATCCACTGAGCCAAACCGGTTTTGGCCTCACTTGATTAAAAAAAAAAATATATATATATATATATATATATATATATATATATATATATATATATATATATTTTCCAATTGATTTCAGAGAGGAAGGGAGAGGGAGAGAGAGAGAAATATCAATGATTAGAGAGAGGCATTGACCTCCTGCATGACCACCATCGGAGATCAAGCCCACAACCTGGGCATGTGACCTTGACGGGAATTGAACCCGGGACCCTTCAGCCTGCAGGCCTACGCTCTATCCACTGTGCACAGCAGCGAGGGCCTCGCTTGCTTTTTAACTGTTGTCCTGTTGCTTTGGCGGAAGCCACTGCAGGTTCCCTGTGGATGGTAAGTGAGACGGGCCGGGTGTGGGGCAGCGGCAGCAGTGTGCCTCCTCAGAGCTGCCAGGCAGTTGCCGGCAGTCACTGCATGAGCTCCTGGCTGGGGGCCTTGGGCCCATTTTCTGGAAGGAAAGGCGGAGGGCACAGGCTCAGATGGGCAGACGGCACGCTGCAGGCCACTCGGAGGAGCGTGCACAGCCCTCCGTTTCCTTCTTCCCCGCCCCCACCCCTGCAGAACTTCCCCCTCCCGGAGCCAGAGCCTCGAGCGTTTTGCAGATGCAGCAGCTCTGCCTGCCTCCACTCTGAGCAGCTTCACCACGGACACCCACGCATGCCCACAAGCAGGGTTACCGCAGAGCAGCCGGAGCCAAGCTGAGCACCCGGGCACAGGAGGGCACCTGCCTCGGTGCCCGGTCTTGGCAGGGAGCCCACGTGGCTGCAGGCAGAGCAAACATCGTCCAGCGCTGACCCTTGTCACTTGGCCTTGGCCAGGAAAGGGTGGTGAGGCCCGGGGTGAAGGGCTCCTTCTCCAGAGCCAAAGTGCCCGGCACCAACTCGATGGTGCTGTGTGACCTCAGGCATGTGACTCAACTTCTCTGTGCTTCCATTTCTTCACCAGGAAGCCACCTGGTGATGGCTTTCAACTTTGGGAATCGTTTCTGAGATTGAAGAGTCCCTGGCGCACAGTGACCCCCCAGAAAAAATGTTAGTGATTGGGTGTTTTTCTAGAACAGTCTTTGCGCTTTGCAGGCCTGGGTGTTTTCACTCCAGCACTTTTCACCAGCAGCAGCGGCAGTGACGTATCAGTGTGCTGAGAACCCCTCCAGCGGGGCAGGGTTGTGAAATGGAGAATAGAAAGCATCGATTGCATTCTGTGTAGTAAGAGTGCTTCTCTCTCTGAGGCAATCAGCCAGGAGGTCAAGTGCATTTCCCTTTTTAGATCGGCTTTGAGAGAGAGAGAGCGCTGCTGTTCCACTTTATTGTGTTTGTGCATTCATTCATTCATTCATTCATTCATAGTTGATTCTCCTGTGAGCCCCGTGAGGCTGGACCTGAAGCTCTGGCGGATGGGAATGGTGCTCTAACCAACTGAGCACCTGGCCAGGGCCCAAATGCATTTCTTTGTCCGGTATTTGGTTTTGTTTTTATCCTCACCTGAGGATATGTTTCCATTGAAACAGGAGAGACAGGGCGGGGGGGGGGGGGGGGGGGGGTGAGAGAGAGAGAGAGAGAGAGAGAGAGAGAGAGAGAGAGAGAAACATTGATTGGTTGCCTCCCAAATGCACCGAGACTGTGGAATCGAACCCACAACCCGGGCATGTGCCCTGACCGGGAATCGAACCTGCGACCTTTCGGTGCACAGGATGAGCCACCCGGCCATCTCTTACTGCAGGTCCCAGTCAGCCCCACTAGCGAACTGCTGCCCTGGCCAGCATAAGCGGGTGGCCATGAGGGGGGTGGGCAGTGAGAGGAAAAGGCTGACTGAGGATACAAAGTCAGCGCTCAGCACACATCTTACCAGTGAGGTGTCCGCCTGAAACAATACAAAGTAACAGTGATTGCAAACTGCAATCGAAAAATAACTTAAACTTTAAAAAAAGGGAAAGGTCAAAACTAGAAGGATAAAGTCCATCAAATAAAAAAGGGAAGAGATATTAGATGAGAGAGAGAGAGAGAGAGAGAGAGAGAGAGAGAGAGAGAGAGAGAGAGAAGGAAGGGAACAGCATCTGGCTTTTAAACAAACCCTCTTATGTTGCCCAGCCCAGGCTGGGGGTTGTGGAAAGCGGATGGTGGGGAGCCGTGGGGTCAGGGGTCAGGAGGCTGACCCACCCCCACGCCCCTTACCCTGGGGGTGACCCCGGCCTGGCCTCCTCCCACCAGCTGCTGCTCCGGTTCTGGGCGGAGGGGACAGAGCCCACCCTCCCTCCCGCAGCCATGCTCAGGTGGAAGAGAAACTATGAAACAGAAACAAGATACAGTGTCATGAGGGGTAAGTGCGGCAGAAGCATCAGGAGGGGGAGAGGGGAGAGGGAGTGGGGCCGGGGCCAGGGAGTACCCCTGGAATAATACAAAGTGAGGGGAATGTACACTGCGATTGGAAAACTGCCCCCGACCACCACACAATCTCACCCAGATGGGGGCCGTCTGAGGGGCACAGTGGGGCCGTGAACTCGTTTCCAGTGGCCAAATCTGGGACCAACTGAGCAACCAAGGAAAGTACAAGGTGTAAATAAATGTGACTCCACACTGACGTCTATAGTAATAAAGCAGAATATGCGAATTAGACGGGATGGCCGAATGGCAGACGGACGACCTTCCGGACGGACGGACGACCTTCCTGACGAAGCCAGTGCCGTGCTGCAACGACCTCCAGTGAAGGAATAAGGCCGTGGCCACAGACAATGGGGTGGTGAGGGCCTGCGGGGAGGGGGCGGGCAGGAGCGGGCTGGGAGAGGTTAAAGGTTATATGTAATACTTTCAACAATAAAGATTAAAAGAAAAAAATACATCTTTACAAAGAGAAATAATGGAATTTGCCTTAGCCGGTTTGGCTCCGTGGGTAAAGCATTGGCCTTTCTGGTCCAGGGCGCGTACCTTGGCTGCAGGCTCCTCCCCTGCCGGGGCCCTGGTCGGGGCATGCGGGAAGCAACCAATTCATGTGTTTCTCCCGTTGACATTTCTCTCTGTCTCTCCCCCTCCATTCCACTTTCTCCAAAAATCAATGGGAAGATACCCTTGGGAGATGATTTAAAAAAGAACAAAAGGAAAGAAATCATGGAATATCCCGGCCAGTGTGGCTCAGTAGTTGAGCATCAACCTATGACCAGAAAGTCACAGTTCCGTTCCCGCTCGGGGCACAGGCCCGGGTTTCCCACTCCATCCCCAGTGGGGCCCGAGCAGCAGGCAGCCGATCCATGCTTCGCTCTCATTGATGCTTCTCACTCGCTCTCCTTCTCCTCTAAAGTCAATAAAAATACATTTTAAAACATAATAAAAAATTTTAAATATTAAAAGAAAAAAAGAAACAGTGACATGATAGATAAGGAGGGGCACTTGTCTATGCGTAAGAATTCCAAACCAGTGACAGGTGCCTCGCCTGCCCTCGGGGAGAGAACCGGTGCCCAGACCTCCCCCAGGGCACGGTGTGAGAGGGGCAGCCCGGTGACCGGTCCCATCCTCGGGACAGTGCGTGTCGCCGGCAGCACCCTCTGCCGCACGGGCGGAGCGTGACATGTTGGTTCTGTGGGCTTCCTTCCAAGAACCGTGGACACGAGTCTGGTCACGAGAGAACACCCACACCCACACCCACACCCACACCCACACCCACACCCACTCCCAGAATGAGGGACCGTCCACAAAAACCCCTGGCCAGTTCTCCTCCAAACTGTCGGGGTATCGCAGGCAGGGGAAGCCCGCAACGATCACAGCACAGGGGAGCCCAAGGAGACCAGACGACGGGATGTCACGGGGGACTGGGGGGGGACGGGGGTTGGGAGGGAAGGGCTCCTGGAACAGGAAAGGGATGCTGGGTAAAAGCTACGGTGGCCTGAATGAAGGATGGACCTCACTTAATAATAATGCATCAGTATTGGTTCATCAGGGTGACCATGGCCAGCCGTGCAGGAAGTGAGCAATGTGAGGATTAGGTGTGGGAATGCTACACTCTCTGTCCACCTAAAAACAATTCTAAAATGAAACGTTTCTTTAAAGAAGCAAACTCAGAATGGCTGGGGTTTGGGGTGGGGAGGCAGGACCGGGCCAATCCCTGGGAGCCAGAAAGGATGTGCAGAGAGCAGGGCATCATGGCAAAGCCTGGGATACGGGTCGGGGATGGGGATGGGGAGTGACACAGGGCAGGGGATGGAGAGGTAGGGGAGAGAGTGAGGTGGCCAGGCCTTGGTCTCCGGCACTGAGAGTCTGCCCTTGGGGCTTTGATATGGCGGGGGTGGGGTGGGGGGTATATTTGAACCTTCTCCTCTGGGGACCCTGAGACCCAGCTCTGGCCCCACACCTTCCAGTCCATCCCCTCCTCTGCACAATGGGGTGTGTTACTCCAGCTTCAGCAGTGGGACTAAAAGCCAGTTGAACCCCATTACCGCTGTGGCCTTCCTCCGACAGGAGGCTGAGGGTCTACTGGACAAGCAATAGCAGTGAGTTGGCTCGTGAGCTGCAATCTGTCACTGCAGCATTCGGGGGCCAGCTCTCTCCCCGGACCCCAGCTGTCCGGAGGCAGCCACGGTCCATCGGCTGATGGAATATTGCCCGCCGGGGACAGTGGTGATTCCGGAGACTTGAGCGTCATGGGAAACAGCCCGCCCTGGCGGGTGAGGCTCGTGCGGACTGCCCTCCGGGGCCAGGCTGCGTGAGGCATGCGGCCGGGAGGGCGCAGTCGGCAGGGACGCAGCGCGGTGGAAGCTGGGTGGGAGGAGGGTCACAGGGGTTTTTCTCCCCGTTTTCCTTTCTGTTCCCAGCCAACCAGAGCTCCACCTGCCCCTTCCCTGCCTTTGAGCATGCCGAGCCAGTGTGGTCGCCTGCCCCAGGCGAGCCAACCAGCGAATACGGAATCCGGAGCAGGACCCGGCCGGCATGGCTCAGTGGTTGAGCATCCACCTGTGAACCAGGAGGTCACGGTTCGATTCCCAGTCAGGGCACAGGCTCAATCCCCAGTGTGAGGCGTGCAGGAGGCAGCTGATCGATGATTCTCTCCCGTCGTTGATGTTTCTATCTCTTTCTCCCTTCCTCTCTGAAAATCAAAATCAATAAAAGCATTTTAAAGGAGGAGGAGGAGGAGAGGAGGAGGAGGAGGAGAGAACGGTGTCTTTTCAGGTACCTGGGAGCTGTGAGGCGTGCATCCGTGACAGAGGCAGAGACTCTGGGTGCAGAGGGAGGAGAGAGAACCGTGCAGCAGAGCCCGGCGAGGAAGAGGGCCACGAGGGAGAGGTCCCCCTGCATCCTTGCTCGGGGCGCGGGGGTTCTTACGAAAAGTCCCTCATCCCCTTTGTCCTCGTCCCCACGTGCTGCTTAGCATCCGTGCCACTTCCTAGGGCTGCTGTGACCAAGCAGAGCGGCCTCACACCGGACGTGTGTTCTCTCAGTTCCAGAGCGGGAAGTCCTCACCCGGCAGGCAGGGGTCCTCTCCGAAGCCCAGGAGGCATCACTCAGCGCCCTCTTTCCCCGGTGGCCGTGCCGCCTGCAGGGCCCGGAACTCCGAGGCTGGGAAATGCCCCGCCTCCGCCTCCAACAGCCTTCTCCGTGTGTCTGTGTCTGACCCAAACGTCCCTCTCCTCACAAGGGCAGGCGAAGCCAGGGCGACCTCTTTGGAAGCCCTTAGATTGGCACAGACCCTGTCTCCAGTGCAGGCCGCATCCTGAGACTCCAGGTGGGCATGGGTTTTGCCAGCACACACCCCCACCCCCCACCCCCCGGGTTGATGCTATTTGAAACCAACAAATCCCAATTAACACAGAAGTGGGTACAGGAGTGGGTGTTGAAAGAGACAGTACTCAAACCATGTCGTGAGGCGGAGACTGGCAGCAGAGCAGCTCAGCTTTCTCAGTGCCTCCCGGGCCTCAGGACAGGCTCCCAAGGTGGGGCTTTAAGAAACGGGGAGCCCGATGGCCAGGCTCTGGGACGCGGGTGGCGTCCAGCAGCCTCACAAGGTGGGCGAGTCAGGCTTCCGTCCAGCTCTGCTCAAGGCCAGGACCAAGCAGGGTGAGGTGGTGAGGTCCACTCTGATCGGGAAATCCCTTTTCCCTGTAGCCATGACCACGCTCCTGCTCTGCGGCAGTGGCACGGCCTCCACCGGTGTGTGTGTGTGTGTGTGTGTGTGTGTGTGTGTGTGGCACCCAGAAAGCCCGAGCTGAGCCATCGGAGGGGGCCTCTGCCCACTCAAGGCCGAGTGGCATGAGGGCGGGAGGGCCACATCTTAGGAGGCCCCGGAGGAGGATCCTTCCGCCAAGCCCCAGCGGGAGCTCCTCTTCCTCCCCCCCCCCCGGGCGGGGGCTGCGGGAGAAAGTGCCCGCTCGCAGGGCAGGCTCAGGGGGAGGGTCCCACAGCCCGGACAGGGCTCATGGAATCGGTTATTGGGACGTGTCTCGACCCAATAGAAAACGGAAGGCGATCCCCTGGGGTTTCCTGGGGCTGAAACTTCGGGAACCTTAAAACCTGGAAACGGGTTTGACATGTCTCACCTCCAGCAATCCCTAGGCCCACACGTGGCACCGCCAGGGAGCAGGGTCCCAGGAGTGCTGCTCCCCTCCTGGGAAAAGCTTCCGCCCCTTCCCCGCGAGGGGGCGGAGGGAGAGAGCCAGACAAGCACACACCTCCCTCCCCACTGCCCCCACCCCCCCCACTGAACAGCTGGCTCTGGCCTGGCCGCTCCTCCCGCCTGGAAGCCCTGTGCTCCGGAGGTGCCTCCCTCTCCGCAGACGGGGTGCCTGTGGCCGGAGGGGGGAAGGAACACTTACTCTATCGCCTGGGGCGCCCCAAGGAGAGGACTGAGCGGAGACCCCGCAGAAGCAGGGGGAGTCCGCGGGCCAGAGCGGCTGGAGGGAGCCCGGGACACAGCAGCTCAGCAGCACACGTGGCAAAGGGAGCGGAATCGGTGGGTGAGTTGGTGGCATCAGGGTTTAAGCAGGAACAAGGGAACGGGGTGTCTGGACTGTGGGGGCCCTTGTGCCGCTGCCCCGGGAGCAGGGCCCTGCAGGGTGTGGCTGGCTGCCCGTCCCTCGCTCTGTGCTGGCCCCAGAGAGGGTTCGCGAGTCTGAGGGCGTGAGGAGGGAGGGAGAGAGAGTGGGTGAGCGGATGGATGAGTGGGTGGGTGGGGTAGTCAGGGCTGCACAGTGAGGCCCTGCCCAGGGAAGTCGGAGCTCTGCAGCTGAGGGAGCGGACAGTGTGGGGACAGCGTCTCCACTGCCTTCGGGGGCTGAGGGCGCTGCCACCCAGCACTCTGGAGCCTCAGGTGTCCCTCCCAGAGCTCCTCCACCCTCACAGCAGCTCTGAGCCTGCCTGGTCCACCCTTAGGTCCCGGCCCAGATCTGGAAAATGCGTTTCCTCTGCTCCTCCTGTGAGTCAGGCAGCCTCACCTCTAGCTCCACATGCCCCCCCCCCCAGTCTCCCCATGTCTCCACGGCCCCCCCATGTCCCCACTGCCCCCCATGTCCCCCACAGCCCCCCATGTCACCCAAAACCTCCCCATGTCCCCCACAGCCTCCCCATGTCCCCACAACCCCCCATGTCCCCACAACCCCCCATGTCCCCCACGGCCCCCCATGTCCCCACGCCCCCCCATGTCCCCCATTACCTCCCCATGTCCCCCACAACCCCCCATGTCCCCCACAGCCTCCCCATGTCCCCACAACCCCCCATGTCCCCCACGGCCCCCCATGTCCCCACGCCCCCCCATGTCCCCCATTACCTCCCCATGTCCCCCACAACCTCCCCATGTCCCCCACAGCCTCCCCATGTCCCCCACAACCCTCCATGTCCCCCACAACCTCCCCATGTCCCCACTGCCCCCCATGTCCCCCACAGCCCCCCATGTCCCCCACAGCCCCCCCATGTCCCCCACAACCTCCCCATGTCCCCCACAGCCCCCCATGTCCCCCACAGCCCCCCCATGTCTCCCACAACCTCCCCATGTCCCCCACAGCCCCCCATGTCCCCCACAGCCCCCCCATGTCCCCCACAACCTCCCCATGTCCCCCACAGCCCCCCCATGTCCCCCACAGCCCCCCATGTCCCCACGCCCCCCCATGTCCCCCATTACCTCCCCATGTCCCCACGCCCCCCCATGTCCCCCACAACCTCCCCATGTCCCCCACAGCCCTCCATGTCCCCACGCTCCACATGCCCCCCCCAGTCTCCCCATGTCTCCACGGCCCCCCCATGTCCCCACTGCCCCCCATGTCCCCACTGCCCCCCATGTCCCCCATTACCTCCCCATGTCCCCCATTACCTCCCCATGTCCCCCACAACCTCCCCATGTCCCCCACAGCCTCCCCATGTCCCCCACAGCCCTCCATGTCCCCCACAACCTCCCCATGTCCCCCACAGCCTCCCCATGTCCCCCACAGCCCCCCCAATGTTCCCCACAGCCCCCCAATGTCCCCCACAGCCTCCCCATGTCCCCCACAACCTCCCCATGTCCCTACGACCCCCCCTGTCCCCCACAACCTCCCCATGTCCCCCACAGCCCCCCATGTCCCCCACGGCCTCCCCATGTCCCCACTGCCCCCCATGTCCCCCACAACCTCCCCATGTCCCCCACAGCCTCCCCATGTCCCCCACGGCCTCCCAGCTTCCCCCCATCAGCATCCAAGCTTCCCCCAGGCTCCCTCATCAGTATACCCGCTGCCTTTCCCCCTGCCTTCCCCCAGCCACCCTCCTGCCTTCCCCCAACCTCCCCCCCAGCCTCCCCCTGCCTTCCCCCAGCCTCTCCCCAGCCTCCCCCAGCCTCTCCCCAGCCTCCCCCAGCCTCCCCCAGCTTCCCCCAGCCTCTCCCCAGCCTCCCCCAGCCTCCCCCAGCCTCTCCCCAGCCTCCCCCAGCCTCCCCCAGCCTCCCCCAGCCTCCCCCAGCTTCCCCCAGCCTCTCCCCAGCCTCCCCCAGCCTCCCCCAGCTTCCCCCAGCCTCCCCCAGCCTCTCCCCAGCCTCCCCCAGCCTCTCCCCAGCCTCCCCCAGCCTCCCCCAGCCTCTCCCAGCCTCCCCCAGCCTCCCCCAGCCTCCCCCAGCCTCTCCCCAGCCCCCCCCAGCCTCCCCCAGCCTCCCCCAGCCTCTCCCCAGCCTCCCCCAGCCTCCCCCAGCCTCTCCCCAGCCTCTCCCCAGCCTCCCCCAGCCTCCCCCAGCCTCCCCCAGCTTCCCCCAGCCTCTCCCCAGCCTCCCCCAGCCTCCCCCAGCCTCCTCCAGCCTCTCCAGAGCATCTCCTGGATGAGCTGGGACCAGAGTCCGGAGCCTGGTGGCTGGTCTGACAGCCTCTCCCGGCCTCCTGCCCCCCGGGCTCCTGCCCCCGGCTCCCATGTCAGGCAGCCCCTTTCACGCGGGCGCGCACACACACACACACACACACACACACACACACACCCCGCCAGCTCGGGGATGAAAGGCTCGGTGCAGAATTCGTTGGGGAGAAAAACAGGAAGTGGCCCTGAAGCCGCCCCAGAGGCTGCCGGGCAGCGGCGCAGGCTTACGGGAAAGCGGCGAGGGGGCAGCCCCGGCCGCAGCGGAGCGGGGGCGGCCGGGGGAGTCCGGCTGGGGCCCTCGGCCAAGGGGCTGTGTCTGTAGACCACACAGCACGCCTGCACCCTCGCTGTCCCTCTCCCGTTACTTCTCACAGCAGGCCGCAGGCTCGGACCCGACCCCATTGTACCGACGAGCACACAGGCACCGAGCCGAGGCCACACGGCCTTGCCCACGCTGGGCCACGGGGTGCTATTTGTGCGCTGCTGTTCTGGGCGAGGGCAGCGGTGAGGGGCGGAGGGGGCTGCTCTGGCCCCGTCTGCGTGGGTGGAGAGGGGGCGGTGGCAGCTCAGGGCCTGTCCCCTGAGGCTCCCGGGACATGTGACCCCGAAGGGCCTCGCTGGGAGCCGGGCAGGAGGGCGCCGGCCCCTCAGGACAAATCAGGCTCTGATGGCCTCACCTGGCTGGTGGACCAAAGGATAAGAACTCAGTGAGTCAGAACCCCTTTCCCGCTCAGGCCTGGAACTGGGGGACCCCAGTCCTGGAGCATTATGCCCGAGAAGCATCGCTGAATGAGACTCCAAGGAGTGGGGGGCTCCAGGGGCCCCCTGAAGGCCACTCCCTGCCAGGCCTAAGCCTCACCTGGACCCTCGCCGCCCCGCCCTCACCCTTGGCTCAGTCCGCTCCCTGGGGACCCATCCCAGCATGCAATCCGGGGCCCTCCTTACCCGCTCGGTACCCGGGGCTCCTGAGACCTGGGGCCTCCGTGGGGTGGGGGAGGGGTGGCACCCTATTGCCCAGGTTCCTCAGGCCTTGACCCGCCCTGTGCTTCAGCCCCCTTCGCTGCCCGGGCCTACCTCCTGACCATCAGCCTTACCTCCAGTGACCTCTGGGCACCCCCCCACTTTCCACAGAGGCTCCCCCAATCCTGACCTTCCCTTCGAACCACAGTGCTGTGCTGGCCTTCCCTCACCCGCCACCACCACCACGTCCTCCGACCACGACAGGGCACCTGGCCCAGCAGCCTCTGGGGACCTTCCGGCCACAGCGAGGCCGCGGGCCAGGACAGGCCTCAGCAGGCCCTCCGCTGGGTGTGGTGGCGGGTGCCCTCTGCTCCACGTGCTCAGGGGGCTGCTGGGCTGCAGAACCAGAAACAAACGGGGTCCCCTCCTCCCTCTGCCCTCAGCACCGAGCAGCACCAGGGGCCAGCAGGGGGCGGATGCAGAGGGAGGCGGGCAGGGGGGAGGCCTGGCCTCCTTTCTTCTCTGGAGGTCTCGGCCTCTGGTCCCAGCCCCTGTCCTCTGAAAGCGGACTCTGAGAATGAGTAGATAAAAGGAAAGCGCTTAGAACAGGGCCTGGCCCTTAGTGCGGGCTCCATGCATGTGCATCACCATCTAATCATCGGCTGTAATGCTCACAACAACCCCGTGAGGGCGGTAGTGAGCTCCCACCTCACAGGTGAGAAAACTGGAGCAGAGAAGCTCACAGCAGTAGTGGCTGAACAGGGACTTGAACCCAAGTCTGTTGGAAGCTTGTGTTCTGTCTTGGGCATGACTTTCAGTCTCCCGTCCACAGCACGGACACACGCGCACGTGCACGCACACACACACTCACACACATGCGCACACACTCACACACACTCACACACAAGCACACACACACACTCACACATGCGCGTGCACACACACGCTCACGCTAACACACTTACACACAATGCGCACACACACGCACACACACATGCACACACACTCACACATGCACACACACACTCACATACATGCACACACACCGCTGCACTGGATGGGCTGGGAGGCGCACCCTGACAAAGAGGCGGAGCCCGAGGCGGGGGCGGGGGGGGGGGAGGGGGGGCAGGGGAGCCCACCTCCTCCCCAGCTCCCTCTCCCCCAGCCTCTGGGGCCTCCGGGTTGGGCTCCAGGTAGGCACGGGCGCCACCTGGTGGCGACGGCGGTAAACGCCTCCCCTGTCCCAGCCGCGCCCCTGGGGGCTCCGCGCTCCCGGCCGCTCAGCCGGGCTAAGGGGTGCGGCGGTTCCGCCCAAATAGTGAGACGGAACCCGAACTCCCCTCCGGCCCTGCCCAGCCTCCTCCGCCCCCCCGGCGGCGGGAAAGGAGCGCGCGCCCTCCTGTGGCCGGGCTTGGGCGGCGGGTGTCGGGCAGGCATCGGAGCAGCTCCTTTTGCTGGAAAGATGCGGAATGTCCCCCCACTTCCCATGCCCTCCTCAGTTCCCAACCCCCCACTTCCCATGCCCTCCTCAGTTCCCGCCCCCCCACTTCCCATGCCCTCCTCAGCTCCTGCCCCCCCTTCCCATGCCCTCCTCAGTTCCCGCCCCCCCACTTCCCATCCCCTCCTCAGTTCCCGCCCCCCCACTTCCCATCCCCTCCTCAGTTCCCGCCCCCACTTCCCATGCCCTCCTCAGCTCCCGCCCCCCCCCTTCCCATGCCCTCCTCAGCTCCCGCCCCCCCACTTCCCATGCCCTCCTCAGCTCCCGCCCCCCCACTTCCCATGCCCTCCTCAGCTCCTGCCCCCCCCCACTTCCCATGCCCTCCTTAGTTCCCGCCCCCCACTTCCCATGCCCTCCTCAGCTCCCGCCCCCCCACTTCCCATCCCCTCCTCAGTTCCCGCCCCCCCACTTCCCATCCCCTCCTCAGTTCCTGCCCCCCCACTTCCCATGCCCTCCTCAGCTCCTGCCCCCCACTTCCCATCCCCTCCTCAGCTCCTGCCCCCCACTTCCCATGCCCTCCTCAGCTCCTGCCCCCCCACTTCCCATGCCCTCCTCAGCTCCTGCCCCCTCTTCCCATGCCCTCCTCAGCTCCTGCGCCCCCACTTCCCATGCCCTCCTCAGCTCCCGCCCCCCCACTTCCCATGCCCTCCTCAGCTCCTGCCCCCCCTTCCCATGCCCTCCTCAGTTCCTGCCCCCCCCCTTCCCATGCCCTCCTCAGTTCCGGGGGCGCCCCCCCACTTCCCATGCCCTCCTCAGCTCCTGCCCCCCACTTCCCATGCCCTCCTCAGTTCCTGCCCCCCCACTTCCCATGCCCTCCTCAGCTCCCGCCCCCCATTTCCCATCCCCTCCTCAGCTCCCGCCCCCCATTTCCCATGCCCTCCTCAGCTCCTGCCCCCCCACTTCCCATGCCCTCCTCAGCTCCCGCCCCCCATTTCCCATCCCCTCCTCAGCTCCCGCCCCCCACTTCCCATGCCCTCCTCAGCTCCCGCCCCCCCACTTCCCATGCCCTCCTCAGCTCCCGCCCCCCATTTCCCATGCCCTCCTCAGTTCTGGGGTCGCTCCTCCGCTTAACTTTTGGGGCTGGGCGGCTCCTACTCCCCTCTTCCCCGGCTGCACCGCCCCTCCCCCCGGGCTTCGCTGCCACCCACCCCGCCCCGTGCCCGGCAGCCGCCACTGGCGGTCAGAGTCCCTCTGCCCAGCCCCCCACTTCCTCCCGCCTCAGTGAAAGTCGTCCCGGTCCCCCGCGGCCACCGGACACGGCCTCATGGTTCACCGCCCCCCTCCGCCGCCACCGCTGCCACCAGCGCAGGTGCGCCAGCCTCAGTCCGGGCCACCGCCAGGGGCGGGGCTGCTGTCTGTCACTGCCGAGGGCGGGGCTACTGTCTGTCACCGCCGAGGGGCGGGGCTGCTGTCTGTCACCGCCGAGGGGCGGGGCTGCTGTCACCGCCGAGGGGCGGGGCTGCTGTCTGTCACCGCCGAGGGCAGGGCTACGGTCTGTCACCACCAGGGCGGGGCTACTGTCTGTCACTGCCAGAGGGCGGGGCTACTGTCTGCCACCGCCGAGGGGCGGGGCTACTGTCTGTCACCGCCGAGGGGGCGGAGCTGCAGGGCTCACTCATTCCTTCAACAGGTGCCGTCAGAGCCAAACCCTGCCTCCAGGATATTCTAGGCGGTGTGGGGCGGGTACGCAGTGTGTATGTGGGGGGAGGGGGTTGTGTGGGGAGGGTACGCAGTGTGTGTGAGTGTGTGTGTGTGAGGGAGGGCACGGAGTGTGTCTGAGTGTGTGTGGGGTCAGGTGATACAGAAATTAGCCAGAGGCACACCCGCCTCCACAGCACCTGCAGGGCGTCCCGCACTGCGGGGAGGAAGCAGCGTGGCCGCAGCACCAGACCCCAGCGCCCTGCTCCCTTTGCCGGCCTCCGCACCCACATCTGCGGCTGCTGCCCTCACCCTTACGTTGCCTTCCTCTGGGCTACGGACCCCCCTCCTCACCCACCCAAGCTCTGAAGCCACTAGGCGCCCTCCTGGGTGGCTCCTCCTTACCTGGCGGGGGCCCAGCACCCACCCCTGGCACCCAGGCGGCTGCCCGGAGCCTGTCCTCCTCATTAGGAAGGAAAGAGAAGGGGTGATGGGGAGGAGGAGAGAAAGCCGAGCCTCAACTTGACATTTTGAAGTTTCAAGCCCTTCAGAGAGCTGACAGAGTTGTTGTGTGAGCGCCATAGGCCCTAAGCCACCTTCAGATGGGGGAAACGGAGGACGGACCTAGCAGAGGGGCGGGGCCCGGAGGGGTGGGGTGTTGTCTGATGGGGTGGGAGGGGCTTGGAGGAGAGGGGCGGGTCCTGGAGGAGAGGGGCGGGTCCTGGAGGAGAGGGGCGGGTCCTGGAGGAGGGGCGTGGCCAGGAGAGGGGAGAGGCCTGGAGGGGACGGGGCGGGACCTAAAGGGGAGGGGAGGGGCTTTGATAAGAGGGGCGGGGCCTGGATGGGGAAGGGACGGGGGCCTGGAGGCGAGGGGTGGGAGAAGGGCTGGTAGAGATTAACGTGACAACATATGGAGAGTTTTGTATTCTCCCCGCCCCTCGGCATGGTATTACTATTAATAAAACTCTACAAGAAGCTCTTGCTTTTACATAGGATAATATTTAGGAAATCCATGCTAATTGCATACAGGCTAAAACGTTTGTGTGGTGGGGGGAGTGCAATAAAACGTGTTGGAAGGCAGCTTGAGGCTGCGTACTGGTCACTCAGCACGGAAGTGAAGGGAGGGACGTGCTAACTTGGTCTCCTCCTCTCCCGCTGGCCGGCCGGGCCAGGGGTCGCTTGGGGACAGGGACACAGGCCCTTCTTTGAGGCCCTCAGGGGATCAGTGCACAGCTGGGCGGGTGCGAGTGAAGAGGCCAAATGACATTGACATATGGAAGCCAACTCCCCCCTTTACTGTTTATAAGGTCACAATAGAGAACCCTGGTCCCCACCCAATCAAGTTCACGATCAGCTTAGTCTCTGAATAAAAAAACAGAAACCAACCAAATCTCCAGACAAAATCCCAGCCTAGCAGACTTCTCCGCAGCTGCTGCGGGGAAGGCCCAAGGCCATAGGGCTCCGCCCCGGGATGGCTGCCTTAAAACCAACCTCAGGAAACCACCGCCTTAGCTCCTCCTGCGACAGCTCTACAGCAGCAGCCCCAGGGGGTGTCATGGCAATGAGACCTGCAGGCTGGGGCCTCAGCCTGGCGCTGTGCGCATGCGCAACTGAGATGACACTTTGGAATACCACTGGGATTAGAAGAGTTAGATTCACTGAGAGAAATGTGTGAATAAGGCACCAGGCCCTGGTGCGGCGGCTCAGCTGGTAGGAGCGTCGTCCAGTGCACCAGAGGCTGTGGTTCAATTCCTGGTCAGGGCACATGCCTAGGTTTTGGGTTTGATCTCCAGTTGGGGCCGTATGGGAGGCAACTGATAGAGGTTTCTCATGCCAGTTTCTCTCTCCCCCTTCTAAAAATCAGTAAAAACAAAGCGTTGGGTGAGAATTAAAAAATTTTTTTTAAAGGCACCAAGTGGCCCAGCAACATCAGGCTCTGGCCACGGTGCCTTTGGCTGAGGAACTTACGCACCAATTCCCACTCACGATGCTGAGCACCAGCGAGAATTCAGTGACGGAGGCGCCACCACAGGAAAAGCTGCTACACTTGGAAATCTCCACTCACCATCGTTCTGGTTCTCCAAAAATGGACCAACAACCAGGAAATGGTTCCCACCTTCAGCTTCGAGGGGCACAGCGGCGGGACCCCAATAAATCCTCACCCGCACCCTCAGCCTGAGCCTTTGGCTGCTTCCCGCTGGGGGCCAGAGCCGCAGTGCTTCTGCCCCAAAGTGCTTTTCCGGGAGTGAAGAGCAGCTCTGACAACCGGAGGCTCCCCTAGGCCTCAGGGCTTGTCTTCCCTCCGGGCCCTTAGCCTTTGAACGGTCCTTATTTGGCTCAGCTGCAGCCTCACCCTGGTTCCGTCCAGGTCCGGAGTGAGGAGTCATCTCTGCACGCCGGTTCCCTCACACAGTGCAGGGCCAGGAGACTGCAGTCACTGGAAGAGAGGGCTTCCAAGAAGGGGCTTCCTGTGGCCCCAGGGGACGTCACAAGGACCCCCGTGGCCAGTGAACTCAGGTGTGGCGCCCCCTGCAGGCAGCTTGGCCCTGTCCTATACCATCTAACTCAAGGTCAGGTTTAGAGCCATCTACCCGCCAGCCCCCCGCCTCTGGGTGCCGGGCCAGGAGTCACCTTTATGGGTGCTCCTGCATCGTGGTGTGGCTTCTCGATCCCACCTGGGCCCAGGGCTTGTTAACCCACAGCCAGTAAGAAGGCAGGCCCAGGCTCACCCCCAAGAGGCTGCCCTCACCTACCAGGGGTTGCAGGCTCAGTGACAACTGGCCCATCACCTCCGAGGGCCTCCCCCGTGCCCACCCTGTGCCTGCTGCTTGGGCCATCTGCCTTCAGCTCAGCTATGAGGCCTGGGGGCTCCGCCCTAAGGGGCTGGTGGGGAGCCCAGCAGCTGACCCCCAGGCCATGCGAGTGGGCTCAGGAGAAAACAAGGCCTCTGACCACCCTGCAGGCCTGGGGCCAGGCCTTTCTGACAGCAGAGCACGTCCTGCCTCGCTCATGCTGTGTGACACCTGCCTTCTCTGTTGGCGCTGGTCTCCTGTTCAAATCCCTAAGCTTTTCTGGGGACACTGCCAATCACCCTATGAGCCGGGGGCCCCCGGAGCTCTGTGCTGAACAAATACACCACTTCCACCTCAGCCGGGCTCGGCCCCCGCCCTGTGGGGTCCTCAGGGGCTGGGCTGCAGAATAAAGACAAGTGCAGTTCAAAGGCTGGTGTCTTCTTGAGTTTTTTGCTTTTGTAAAGACAAGACTGTGTTTTTTGTTTAAACGAAAACATACGGTAAACCCCTCTGCCAGCCTCTCCCGGTCTCGGTGAGGAGCTGGGACCCTGGGCCTGGGGATGGGGGTGGGGCTCCGTGGGGGGTTCCTCAGAGCCGGAGAGGAAGTGCATTTGAGAATGGAGTTTGGCTTTATTCGGCAGAAAATAAAATTAAAAAGTTGACACATGCCCACTGTACAAATGGAGGCCGAGACACCCACTGGAACCATCTCGGCAGCTGGACTCGGGTCCTGACCCCCGTGTTCTGGGGAGGGGTCAGGGCAGGAGACCGTAGCTCTCAGGACGTGAGTGGGGGAAAGAGGAAGAGGGAAGTCAGAGCAATCTCCTCCTCCACGTGGTAAAAATCAATTACTAAAAAAAGCACCCAAAGCTTAAAAAAACTACCCTCCCTGGCTGGGAGGACGGGGGCATCCTGCTTCCCAGCAAAACGCCTCACCTGGCAGAATGAGTAGAAAAATAAAATTAAACTTTATCCCTGAATGGTGGAGCGAAGACCCCTCCTCCTGTCTCAGAATCCATCCCGGCAGCCACTCCCTCCCCCGCAGCACGGAGGCCGGCACGTCACACGCACGTACATGTGCAGTCACATACACACACGCCGCCCACCCTGTCCGAGGCCCAGGCAGCAGGGACTGGGGTCTGACGGCCGCAGCGTCTGGAGGGTCCCTGTGCCATCCCAGGGCCGCCCGCTTCAGGGGGCAGGACCGGCTCCGGGGTGAGGGGGCGAGCGTGCAGTAGCGCGGAAGGGCGATGGCGAGGACGGAGGGGCAGGGAGGGGACAAAGCCCGCCAAGGTGGCTGAGGACGGGGCCACACCCGGCCCGTGGCGCCAGTGGAACCAAAGGGAGGAAGGGGGTCTCGGCAGCGGGAAGGAGCCAGGGCCATGGCGGGGGGGTGGTCTCATCTGCCACCTGCAGGCTGCCCTGGGCAGTGTTCTCAGGGAACAGGGCGACTGCCTGAGAGGCCACCAGAGGTACAACGGGGCACTGGGCAGCAGGGAGTTGTGAGCAGGATGCTTACAAGCGTCCTGCAGGCCCAGCTGAGAAGAGAGCCAGAGGGCAGGCCTCGCCGGGGTAGGCGGAAGGGTGAGGTGGCAGAGGATGCTCTTCCTCAAGGGGCTGGTGGAGGACGGGACACAGGGAGCCTGAGGCCGGGGGACGGGCACACGGGACTGAGATGTGGCCGTGGCCCGTGTGCGGGGTCCGGGCAGGGCTCGGCTGCAGGCGCAGTGGTGGAGGCCCCACGGGCAGGGCCGGACAGCGCAGCCCCCGGGGACCCCTGGCTCCGTGGCAGCACCAAACACAACTGATGTCAGCAAGATGGAGGGCGGCGTGCAGCGCACAGGCCTCAGCCCCGGTCCACGCCGCTCAGTGAGGAGAAGGGTCCGAGGACTCGGCCTGGGGCGGCCCTGAGGGCGGCGGCAGTGGCAGCAGCAGCACCTGGATCTGGGCGCTCCGGTGCCGGGAGCCAAGGCCCTCGGTCAGCGCAGGCTCTGGTATAGGTAGGCCGAGGTGAAGAGGGCATTGGCCGTCAGGCTCACAGCCAGGAGGCCCTGGACCAGGGAGGGGACGAACCGACCTTGGAGAGAGCAGAGACCCAGTCAGAGGCACGGCGGTCAGAGGACCCGGGTGGGGTCTGTGCCCCTGGCTCACCACAGGTCACTCCCTCTGCCCCCGGAGGCTGCCCCTGGACACTGCAGCCTGGGTCACGGTCACGTCCCGCCCTCAGGCTCCTCCGTTCCCGAGCCCGGCCTCCAGGAGGCACTGGCTGGTCCCTGTGCTTGCCCCGTGGCGATGGGCAGTGACCTGGCTTCACAGACAGGAAACAGGCTCTAGGGGACTAGCACCCCAGGCCTCCACGGTCAGCAGGCGGCCCCTCTGCCCTGGCTGCCGCGCTCCGCCCCGGGACCCCGATGTGGGGGAAGCACCCAATCTTTCCAGGAAGCCTGCGTGTCCATCTTCACCACACACGTGCCCCTGCTCCCCGGGCAGTGCCAGGTGCTGACGGGATTTATCTCACAGCTGCCTTGGGCCCACAGGCGGAGGCAGGACTTGAACTCAGGCAACTTATGGACAGCCCAGGCCAGCACAGACCACACGGGCAATGGAGCACGTGAATGTGGCTGGTGCAGCTGAGGACTCAGCATTTTGTTACCAAATTTTAATTTTGTTAAGATTTAAATAGCCGCCTGTGACCACGTGACCTGAGGCTATAGCAACAGGGACGGAGCGGTGGGCACAGGCTGCATCTCGAGGCGCTGGCGGTTACCTGACCGCCCTCCGTCACTAGGGGCCCCTCGAGGGTCTTTCTCCGTCAGGGTCCCAGACAGAGCGGGCGAACCTGGCTGCACACTGAGGCCCCGTGCTGCCTGCCCTCCCCCCGAAACAGCGCAGGTGCAGACCTCTCCAGGTGGTCTCCTCGGGGCACCCTTGGGTGGTGGTGTCCACCGCGCACGTGGAGGACTGCGAGGAGTCGTCCTCCTTCTTGATGGAGCGGCTGCTGCAGGCGCTGCCTCTCTCGCGCACGGGCCTCATGTCTGCAGAGAAGGGTGTCTCAGCGGGTGCTCACAGGACACCCGGGACAGGACAGTCAGACAATACTTGAGCAAAAACAAAAAGCCCGTCACCAGACGCAGCTTGGCAGGGCATAATACCTTTCTGATCCATCCTAAGGAACAGACCAGCCTCAAGGTCAATTGCAAAACAATAAAAGAATATCAGCTAACAGAGCAATGTCCTGGAGGGTTCAAGGTCATGAGAAGCCAGCCAGGGGCCATGGAGCTGGGGAGATTGGCCGCACACATCCCAAGAAGATCAAGGACAGGCCCTGTGAGCCTCCTAATGGGGGTCTCCACACTGTGCTGATCCCAGAGGCGCCCCCACAGCCCAGCGGGCTCTCCTGCCCCCAGGGCCGGGTCCGAGGCGCATACCCACGCTGTGCTTCGTGTCCTGCGCTGGCTGCCTCTGTGGCTGGGGTGTCTCGATGCTGAAGAGGCTGCCGTTGAGGGGCAAGTGTTCGTCGGAGCTGCTGGGGGTGCTGGGGGCGTCCCCGGGCGGCGACGGGAACAGCAGCAGCTTCTGCCCCTTCAGGTTGAGCCGGGCCGGGCTGATGAGGGGCCTGCGGTGGCGCAGCGAGCCGGTGCTGGAGGCCACCGAGCCGGCCACGGAGGGCGCCGGGGAAGGGAACGGGGATGGGCAGCTCCCCAGCAGCAGAGAGTAGTAATCTGGAGGGCGGAGGAGGACAAAAACCGTGCCTGTAGCGCAGGCGTCTGATTGTCAGTCAGTCTGCACCTGGGGTTGTTACACAGCCCGGGGCCTCTTCCGTTCCTGTTACCCAGGAGCAAGGCAAGGCTGGGCAGAGGGGGAGGAGCCCACGCCCCTGGCCCCGTGGGAGGGACGAGGACCGGGGCCCCTCAGCAATGTCCCCTCTGCCTCGCAATTTCTATCCAGCGGCCCTGGTACTGCCCTCAGCTGAGAGCAATGCCAGGACAGCAACCAATTCTTGAGACTTAAGGTCCGCTCCCTGCCCTGCTGAAGGCGGGACCCCGAGTGACCCGGGCCACTGACGAGGAGCGCATTCCCTCTCACCCTAACACCCACTGCACAGAAGTCGAGGCTCGGGGTGAGAGTCGCTGGCCCAGGCCTGCACACACGGAGGCGCAGGGACGGATGTGAACACAGACCCTGCCTGACCCTCGATTCATGGTTAACACACAGCCCTCTGGAACCCCCACCGAGACTGCTCCCCGTCACCCCTCTTACCTGGAACAGGCGCCTCCCCCGACGGAGACAGCTGCGATGGCGGGCGGCTCCCGCTGAACAGGTACCCCGAGTCTGGAGGGGAGACGTGACAAGGTCAGGTGCCCGCCCTCCAGCCCCAGGGCCGGCTCTGCTGATCCAGCCTGTCACTCACAGCCCTGCCTTCACCCCGAGGGCCATTAACCCACATCATTTCCTTTTTGAAGGATAAACCAGTCGCAGAGTGCCACCCCCAGCCGCCTGCAACTCTCCCCCAGAGGGTTCTGGGAAGGCTCTGGGGTCTGCACCGCTGTGGGCCCAAACCCAGCGCTTCCCACCCCGCAGGCCTGGCACCCCGGCTCCTGGCGGGCAGCTCCAGACAGCAGTCCCGTGGGGAAGGGCAGCTGGGCCTCTGGGGCCCACACCCAGGGCTCCCGCGGTCCTGTCCCAGCTGCTGCGCACACAGGGCCCAGGAGGCCGGAGCTGGGCCGGGCCAGGGCGGTCCTGGGGGAAGGTGGAGAATGAGACTGCGCTCCCGACAAGGACCAGGTGGCGGTCATGGCCGAGCCCACAGGCGGGAGCACCTGGACTGACCTGACTGAATCCTGCCCTGGACCATACGGAGCGGCTGGGGCAGAGCGTCCAGCCCAGGACTGAAAGCAGCAGCAGTAACAATAGGGAAGAACAGGGTGCGGCATAAACCCCGCGAAGGGCTCAAACGTTCACCGAGTGCCCGCGGGAGGCACTGCCCGTGTGAGCGCTTTACATCCTCTCACTCCTCTCACCACCACCCGGGGCCGGTTCTACTACTGGTCTTTTCTTTTTCTTTTTTTAGAAAAAACATATTTTATTGATTTTTACAGAGGAAGGGAAAGGGATAGAGAGTTAGAAACATCATTGAGAGAGAAACATCCATCAGCTGCCTCCTGCACACCCTCACTGGGGATGTGCCCACAACCCAGGCACATGCCCTTGACAGGAATCGAACCTGGGACCTTTCAGTCCACAGGCTGACGCTCTATCCACTGAGCCAAACCGGTTTCTTATTTTCTTGAGGGAAACTGAGGCTCAGAGCCAGCAAGTCCTTTGGTGAAGGGCAGCTGCTTAGTGGATGCAGCAGGATTTGAACCCAGTTCCTCCCACTTGTACACGGCCCGAGTCCCGGTGCCCAGCTGCCCCCAGGCCCACGTGGCCCGCCGATGCCCGCGTGCCTCTTACCTGCTCGGGTCAGAGAGGGTATGGTGCCCAGCGAGAGGGCCCGGCTGAGGCGGCCTGGCAGCGAGGAGGGCGAGGCCCGTCGGGGAGAGCGGAACAGCTGCTGGCTGGCGAGGGGCAGGAAGCCGGGCGAGGCGGGGAGGAAGAGAGACGGCGGAGAGGCTGCGACGCCCGGGTAGGGCGCGGCCAGGCTGGGGCAGGCAGGGAAGAGGCCGGCCGAGTCTCCGGGGAGGTACCTGCAAGAGGCCGCGGGCGGGGGAGGAGGTCAGCCTGGAGGGCTCTGAAGGCGGTCCGCCAGCTGCCCCCTCACCTGGCACAGGGGGGGCCTGAGTCGGGGTCCCCGAGGAGGCGTGCGTTAGTGGAAGCGGGAAGCAGTCCGACCACATTCACACCGTTAGGATCGGTGGCTGGGAGTGCAGCGTGACCCACCGCCCCGCATGCCCCCTCCGATCCGTCACAGCAAACTAGTCCCACTATGGGTCTCAGTGTTAAAGTGACACTGTCGCCCTTGCCAACCTCACGTCAACCCTTCGCCTTGAAGCGGAAATGCCCAGCCCCTTGCCAGGCTCCCAGGAGCGGCCAGTGGCCTGGGGTTCCTCCTGTCCTTCCTGCTCATGTCCAGAGCCCCCATCGCAGCGGCCGAGCTCGGGGCCCTGCTCCCCGGGTGTCCGACTGCTGCCCTCTGGCCTCAGACAATGGACATTCAGCCCAGTGTCTTGTAGAGCCGAGGGGGGTGGCCAGGCTTAGGACCCCCAGGAAGAGACACACAGGACACAAGCCAAACTTGAACTTGGAGAAAACCCCTAAGTGACCACAAGGCTGCACAGAAGATGGATGGTGACAGTGTCCCTTTAACTCGAGAACGGTACAAATCACACAACGGGACCCGGTGGCCCCAAGCCAGAATGTCAACCATGCTTCTGGTTAAGGCAACCGATTACAGAGGCGGGGACAGCGACAGTTAATGCATTAGTCTGCCCGCTGTCTGGACGGAGATGCGGGAGGCCCGGCCTTACCTCGGTCCCCAGGGACAAAGGAGCCGCGGACAACGTGCCGATGACGGGCAGGCTGGCCAGGCCCTGCAGCAGAGCCTCGGGGCTAAGGGAACCCCCCAGGCCCACTGCACCCAGGAGTTCCTGCTAGTTCTCACCCTCCCCTTCAACAAGCTTTGAGGAGAGTGCAGTGCCCTCCTGGAGATCACGTGACCTTGCTAATGCTATCCGGAGTGCCAGCAGGCTTCCTGGACTTCAGAACCCAAGGCGGGAGCGTGGGGAAATCAAGGCAGGAGCTCAAGCCAAGCTGCTCGCCCAGCCTCCACCTGCTGACGTGTCCTGAAGCCAGGACACCTGGGGAAGCCCCTCGCCCCAACAGAAGGTACCATTTCACGGTTTTGTGGCAGAAGGGGGAGCGTCAGGCACAAAGGACGCAGGGACCTTTGGCAGCCTGCCCTGATGGTGCGTAAAGCTGTCCCTGCGGGGCCTGTGCCAGGAGGACCCAGGCGTGTCCGGAGCCGCTGAGCAGGCGCACCCAGGCCCGCCCGCAGATGCAGCAGGAGGCCTCGGACGCTTCCCACCCCCCTCCCCCCAGCAGCGAGAGGGGCCGAGCCGGCCTTCAGGTTTCGCAGGTGGCCAGCTGGCCCAGACAAGCTGGGTCTTGCCAGCACTTTCCAGGACCCCACCCCGTCTCTGATGCCGGTGTAAATGTTGGCATGGAGGGGACAGTTTTCTCTGACCCTTCAACTAGCGGATCCTTGTAAGATGCGGTGTGAGCTCTGGTCCCGGCCGCAGACCGGTCCCGGGAGCCTCCTGTTACAGGGCCGTCTCCGCTGGCTCCTGAGCTTCACACGAACCGACACTTCCACTGGCCCGGCGCCCAGACCGCTGCGCTCCGGAACCGGCTCCACAGGCACCAGCACGGAATCTGAGTCTCCGTCCCCGGGTAAGGGGTCCGAGGAGGGCCGGGTGCCTGTTCGGTGTCCCACCTGACGGAGAGGACCCAGCCCCAGCCCCAGCCCCGAGCAGGAGCAAGCTATGTAAGTGGCCGTCTGCTGAGACAGGGACCATCCCACCCGGCAGGGACAGTCAGCTGGGCCCTGTCCTTCCATTTCCATGTCGCCAGCTCCCAAGCCTGACTCCCTGGCACGCCGGTACCCCAAGGCCCGCCCCCAGCACAGACACCCCGGAAAGAACGTGAAAGAAAAAACAAAAAAGACGCGATACCTGATGCCCAGGGTCAGAGCAGGGCCCCGGAGGCATTTATTGAAAATACAGCATCGAACACACATCTGGCCGGGGCTGCGGTTACAGGGATGGAGGGCCACTAGACATCATCTGCAGCTCTACACTCAGGGACAGACGACAGGCACAGGCACGGACAGCGACACGCTGACACGCCCCTCCAGGCGGGGCGCGCCCGGGAGGAGCCTGCTGGGCCCCGGGTGAGGACCCAGGCCCAGACCCAGAGGGAGAAGACAGCGTGTGCACCTCCCTCAGGTCTTGGGGGCAGAGGTCCCTGGCAGGGGTGACACTCCCAGCTAATAAGCCAGGACCCCAGTGGTGCCTGCACTGCCTCGCTGTTGCCGCTAAGGTCAGGAGGTGCTGAATAGGCTCCAAGTAATGCCGCTTGAAGGGACTGGTGGGCAGTTAAAAGTCACAGAATAAAAAGGCCAGGAAGTGCCCTCAGCTGAGGCTCATTTCATGGGGGTCTTCCCATCCCCACCGGGGCAGGCAGACTCTGCTCAGCGGGGCCCGGCCAGCTAGGGAGCTGGTTGTGATTATAAATAACTTAACTTAAATACACACACACACGCACACACACACGTCCTGCTCCTCCTCAGCGCCAAGAGAAGCAGGCATTAGCTTCCTTGAAAGCAGGGGGCCCCAGAGACAAGGGCGTGCACAGCCCAGCACGCCCCGGCTCTCCACGGGCAATGCTGCCGCCCTGCCCACCGGCTGGCCGGGAAGGGGCAGGCCGCCTCCCCAGCAGGATTAGGTTCTGCTCTGCATCCCCACTCCTCCTCCATCCCCTCCACACACAACCAGCGGACGGGCCTTGAGGCCACACGGCTGCCGGGGCAGCTCCTGATCCCGGCGCTCTGCACACATGGGTGCGGAGGGGCGGAGTCAGGGGCGGGGCAGCCTCTCCCCGTGGACGCGAGGATGAGTGACAGCGGGCGCGGGCGCGGGCGCAGCTCCCGACTCCCTGGGACCTGGCCAGGCCTGGGCCTCCTCCCCGCCTCTCGGCTGGTCGGTGGCCCCTTGCTGAGTGGCTCTCACGCCTTTGTCATCTGTTCTTGCCTGCCCTGGGCTCCGACGAGCCAAGTGGTAGGACGGGCCCGGGAGGGAGAGTGCAGAGCACTCTGAGGGTTGGCTTGGCCGAGCCTCTGTGGACACCCTACAGGAAGGTGGAAATCAGGAACCTCAGCACCCCTGTGAGGGCTCTAGGGGCAGAGCAGTGACTGTCCAGAAACCTGCTGGCCACAGCAGGAGCGTTTCCCACCATCACCGTGAGCAGACCCTTGCCCTACAAACTCATGACCAACGCCAGTCTGGGCCCAAAAACTGCACCTTCCGCTCCCAGGCCCAGGGAGGAGGCTGAGGGTGAGAGGGGCTCAGGAAGGTGTGGGGATGGGGCAGTGGGCCCAGGGGCAGCCCAGACTCTGGTCTCACCGGTTTCTAGCAGGGCTGGCCGGGCACTGGGCAGGACCAAAGGGACAGACAGAGAAGGACGTGGGGACGAGGCGTGGCTCTCCCCTGGGTCCCGCTCAGCAGCTCCCGCCCGGGTCAAGCTGCCCAGGGGTCAGGCCACGTGGCAAGGGCTCGGTCTGCAGCCACTGTCACCAGCCCGTGCCAGGAGCTCAGAGCTGGTGTAAGGAGCAGCAGACAGTGGCCTCATCCCACGGTGTCAGAGGCAGGCAGGGGCCGTGGCGGGAGGGGATGCCCGGAGCTGCCCGGAGGAAGCCGTAGGCACAGGCAGCCTGTGAGGGCATCGCCCGCATGCTGGCCTCGGGGCAATGGGAGGGACTCTGGCCCGAGAGAGGGCACTAAGGTTGGGGGATGACTTACTGGGAAAGGAGGGGGGTGAGGGAGGCCCGACTCCTCAGGGAAGGGCAGGGGCTGGGCAGGGATGAGAGTGAGGCAGGAAGAAAGAGCCAAGACAGAGAAGTGCCCTGCTCTGGGCTGGGCGCAAAGCTCTGGGGCTGTCCGTCCGTCTGTCCTCCCCCCGCAATCACTGCGGCTTCTCTGACCTTCGGGGCCGGAACCTCCGCGGGCCCGTCGCCTTCCTTGTGGCCACGGCCGCCATCAGGCCCACCAGGCAGCACAGGGACATGGTGCCGAACTTGAGCGTGTCCAGCCAGCTGGGCGAGGGGGTCTGCAGGTACTGCTCAGCCAGGTGCAGGCCCAGCAGCAGCGCCCACAGGCCGGTGCAGAAGGCGTCAATCCTCCGGAGCCTGGGGAGAGCGGGGCTGCGTGAGGGCCCATCTCAGCAAGACAAGTCCCTCATCCTCCCGCTCGCTGCCCTTCACCCCCCCCCCCCCCCCCCCTGCTCAGAGACAGAACCCAGAGCCAAGAGTGCAGTGCCTCTCGACCCGCCTCCGGCATGTACACGCTGCTCGGCTCCGAGCTGGTCTGTTTCCGAGCTGAGTGTTCCAGCCAGTGAAACAGGGCTCAGAAACCTCCCCCAGCTCGGCCTGTGCTGCTCAGTGGGCGGGCACAGACCTATGAACCAGGAGGTCACGGTTTGATTCCCAGTCAGGGCGCAGGCCTGGGTTGCAGGCTCAATCTCCAGTAGGAGGCGTGCAGGAGACAGCCGATCAATGATTCTCTCTCATCCATGTTTCTCTCCCTCTCCCTCTCTGAAATCAATAAATACATTTTAAAAAGAAAGAAAAACAGAAACCTCCCTCAGAGTCACTGCGATGACGTGAACACCAATCGGAACAGGGAGGGAAATCAGGGCCCAAGGGCACCCACAGCGGTGGGTGGTTATTAGCAGTCTGAGGAGGAGAGACTGGGGTGGTTTGGCCCAGGTGGCCCCAACCAGCAGCGGTCGGGGGGCCTGCTCTGAGTGCCGCTGCCCCCTAAGGAAAGTCATTTACTCTCTCTCGCCCCCGGCCTCCCAGCTGCTTCCACCACACAGCGAAGCCCCACCCAGGCTGGCGCCCCCAGCCCCCTGCTCCGGCCCACACGCACCTGACGCGGCCGGCCAGCAGCATGGCCAGCAGGCAGGTGAGCAGGCCCAGCACCACGACGCCGGTCTGGTGGCCCCGCCCGTAGGCCCAGGCCTCCTGCAGCTGCTCGGTCACGTGCTCCGGCAGCAGGCCCAGCAGCGGTCGCCAGCCCTCAGCCTCAGGGGCGGTGCCGTTGTCAGGAGCAGCCGAGCCGTTGCCCCCGGGGGGCAAAGCTGGGGGCAGGGTGGCCCCCGGGACAAAGGGGTCGCTGGTGCCGTACAGCGTGGTGGCCAGCAGGAAGGCACAGGCCAGGAAGGCGAGGGCGCGGAGCACGATGACCTGGACAGGGGCCTTCACCGCGGACGAGCAGAAGCTCTGGGGGAGGGAGGGAGAGACTGGTCAGCCACATGGCAAGAGCCGCCCACAGCCACTGCCCGTGCGCTGGTGCCCGGCGGCTGGTGGCCGAAGAACCCCCCGGGACCTGCCGATCCGAGACCCTGTCTTGATCAGGCCCGAACCCTCGGACCTTCTTGGCTGTCTCCAGGCTTACAGCCGAGACCCCCTGACCCGGCCCATGGCTGCCTCTTCTTTAGAGAGCTTTTGAGCTTATGGTGACCTTATTCTTTCATATAAATTTTTCATTCTTTTTGCCAAATTCTCACCATAAACTCCTTCGGGAATTATAATAAACATATAAATAACTCTGACCAAAGTTAAGATTAAAAATACGGCAATAAGTTGTTCAGCATAGAAACGCGGTGAGGAGAAAAAGCACAGGTCCGAGCGCCCTGCTGTGCACACACGGGCTGTGGGCCGTGCATGGCCGTGTGGGCCGGAGCCAGCTGTGGACTGGAAACCACCTGCCACTGGACACAGCACATCTGGGGCCGGAGGGGGTGAGCTACATCTAAATCCACTCACCGCTCTATCAGATTTAAGACCCAGAACATTCCACTAACTGAAGACGGTGATAAAAATTAGTGAGTTTTAGCTCGCCAGCGTGGCTTAGTGGGTGAGTGTTGACCTATGAACCAGGAAATGATGGTTCGATTCCTGGTGGGGCACATGGCTGGGTTGTGGGCTCGATCCTGTGTGCAGAGGCAGGAGGCAGCTGATCTATGATTCTCTCATCATTGATGCTTCTATCTCTTGCTCCTTCTCCTTCCCTCTCTGAAATCAGTAAATACATAATTTTAAAGTTAGTGACTTTTAGCCATCTGGTTCTGGGTTCAAATCCTGGTGCCTTGGCACACAGGGTGTGGGGCCGCCCCCCCCCCCGCCCCCCGTTACTTCACCTCCCCATTCGGCTTCCTGGCTGAGTGGGCGGCGCAGAGCCTCAGAGCATGGCCGCCGCACGGTGCTCTGGGAAATGCCTGAGTGGGGAATGGATGCAGGGGTGGGGAAGTGCCCGGACACATCGAGGCTCCAGACTGTCAGGTATGCAAATGATGGGCGGACCTCAATACTGAGCCACTCTTCTGGGGACACCCCCTCCAGCTGCTGACACAGGGCCCCGCAGGAAGGGTTTCCAGGGAGAAGGCCTTGGCTCTGGAGAGCTGCCCACCAGTCTGCGGGCCCAGCCCTGGGAGGGGCTTCTCTGCACCAGCCCGAGGGCTGGGACGCCCCAAATGCCCGTGGGCGCGCCGCTCAGACCTGCGTGTGGCTCTGGTCGGCCTCCCGGCGCCGGAACTGGTGGCTGACGAGCAGGGCGCGCAGCTGGCGGTTCTGGTGCTTGAGGTAGTGCTCCACGGCCGCCTGGCACGGCCGGCACAGCTTGTAGATCTGCTCCAGGTGGTGCCGGTACACCTCGATCTCCTCGTCATACCGGCCCTGCGGGCGGGGCAGAGGCTCAGGTTCTTGGTCCACTTACCAGCGGGGCGACCACGGGAAGCTGTCCCCACCCTGACCCTGCTTCCTCACTGCCAGCGGGCAAACAGCACCCTGAGCGTGTGCCGACAGCCACCGGGAGCAAGGACCACCCAGAGCCCAGGGCGCAGCGGGACCACAGGGCACGGAGGCGTTCTGGCCAAGTCCTACTCCAGAGGGGGCCACGGGAGCAGCTGGCTCTGGGCTGGCGCTGCCTGGGCTGGAGCAGACAGACACTCAGGCAGGGTCTCCCCGCTGGTCAGCTCTGGGTCCAGAAAGCAGAGAGGCCCTGGCTGGGCTGAGTGGGGGCTGCAGGTCCTTGGGGCTCTAGGAACAGAGCAGACAGTCCCCCCCTCCCTCCTCCCCAGGATGCAGTAATGCTCCTCTCCCCGTTTCCAGAGCCCCCACACATCTGTCTGCAGGGCCAGCGGGTTATCAGTTTGGTCTTATCTTGCTGGGACCAAGCTGCCCTGGTGGCCAAGTCACACCTGCCTCCATCCTGTCCTCCCACCCCTGTACCCAGCCGGGCCGTGGGAAAGCCAGCTTCTCAGGGCCTCAGCTCCTGAGGTCACAGCCGCCGGCCTGGGGGTGGGAAGGCAGGAGCAACTACAGCAGGGGTCGGCAAACTCCTTAGTCCAGAGCCAAATATCAACAGCACAACAATTGACATTTCTTTTGAGAGCCACATTTTTTAAACTTAAACTTCTTCTAACGCCACTTCTTCAAAATAGACTCGCACAGGCTGTGGTGTTTTGTGGAAGAGCCACACTCAAGGGGCCAATGAGCTGCATGTGGCTCTCGAGCCGCAGTTTGCCAACCACGGAGCTAGAAGACAAGGCTGCTGGGCTCCACGGCAGGCGCGCGCGCGCGCGCACGTGTGTGTGTGTGTGTGTGTGTGTGTGTGTGTGTGCGCGTGTGTGAACTCCTAGCATCCAGCCTCCCTCTCCTCCACCAACGCCACAGCAGTGTCCGGCCAGCGGGGGGCAGCCTGACTCAGAGGGACAGGGCCCCACGGGAGCCACCTGCCAGGGACAAACCCCTCGGGACTGGCAGGCACTAGGCTTCCATGAGGTCCCCAGGCGTGGAGCCAAGAGAGCAGGAACCATGCGATGGAGGGGGATGGAGGCCTGTGTGACGAGATGGAGGGTGGAGGCCAGGGGAGGGAGGCTGTCTGAAGAGCCCTGGGCATGCCCCCCCCCCCCGACATTCCCCCCTCCCGGTCCCGGCCTCACCTCATCCCGAGGCGAGAAGGCGGCCAGCTGCTTGATCTTGGTGGTCTGGTGGTGGCTGCACCTCCTGCACAGCAGCACCTGGCTGCTCACCCACTGCTGGGGCTGCGCGGGTGCGCGGGGGCTGGGCGCGCTGCTCACCACGTGGTTCAGGTGCTCCAGGTACTGCGCGGGGATCGGCTTGTTGTAGTCGCCGTTCTGGGGGGGGAGGGCAGAGTCAGCGGGAGCCCGACCCAGCGCTGGTGACCCCCGTGGTAGCAGCTCCCAGTGCCCCCATGTTCTTTCCACGCAGCAGCCAGCGGCCTGTCCTCCAAGAATTTACGAGGAAGGAACCCCACAGGCAAGAGTGCAGCCCCCGGGGCGCAGCCGGCCGCGTGTGCTGCAGGGGCCGTGGGGGGCGCTGTCTGTGGCGGGGGCTTGGCAGAGCTGAGTCCTGGGGACAGGACAGTGTGGCTGCAAAGCCAGAGCCTCCCTGGTTCTCGGCAGAGCCCGCGGACCCCTGGCCAAGTGCCAAGCAGAGCGCGGGCGTGAGCCAGAAAGATCCAGGGCTGACCCCCAACCTGCCCACTCCGCTGGTGTGCCTCTGGGCGAGTCACCCGGTCCCCGGGCTGCGGGAGGGGGCGGGGTGCTGGGCGCCGCACCTCCTGGAAGCCGTTGTACTGCTCGCAGTGGGGGCAGTCCCAGCAGTTGCGGTTCCCGTAGGGCACCACCGTGTCCTGCGCGCAGAACCAGCAGTTGACGGTGGTGTGTGTCGGCTTCGTCCTGTGCACAGGGGAGAGTCAAGTCAGCGGAGGCCTTGGTGCCTGTGCACAACGGAGACCAGTCCCGGAGGCAGCCCCGGGAGAACCAGCGAGGAGGCCACACGGGCCTGGCTCCTCCTGGGCCTCCAGCACGCCCACGAGGGGATCCAGGGCCACCCTGGGGCTCATGCTGGCCAGGCCACAGGCCAGCCCTAATCCCTCCCTGGGAGGCCCGTTCCCAGGCCCGGAAATGGTGCTCCCAGAGCCTCCAGGAAGGCCCAGGGGCGGGGCTTAGAGACAGCTGTGGGCTGGGGAGAGCACGCCAGACAGCACACGTGTAGTGACAGGTGCTGCTGCAGGGTAATCCCAGCCCAGATACCAGGATCTGTGCGCGGGGCCCCTCCAGCCGCCTCGTTGGCCATGGTGTGATAGGGGTGCGCGCGCAGCAACTGCCCAGCAAACCCTGGTCCTAGGAATCTAGACACAAGCAGGTGACGGAGGCAGCTGCTTGAGCCCCGGGGTACTGGCCAGGCCGCCTCCTGCTCCGGGGGTGCCATTCGGACCCTGCTGTAGTGGCAGCCTCACCACACAGATGCTCTACTGCCCACAGGGTGGCACAGCCCCCAGCCTCAGAGCCAGAGGTGCCAGCTCTGCCCACGGCTGGCTGTGAGCCTGGAAGCTCCTCCTCTCCCCTTCTTCCTGCCTCCCTAGGCCACGTCTGCCAAGTGTGAGGCCGCAGCACCTCGGGGACCGTGCACTACAAGGACCCGACCACACAGCCACACAAAGGTGCTTGCCACGTGAGGGGCCAGCTCTGTCACCATCGCCCCCTGAGAGCGGAGCTCCCACTCCTGCCCCCGACCACCAGGTTACAGGGCTCTCCAAGCCTCAGTCTCACGCTGCTAACCGGGAGTGCTTACCGGTGCCTGGCCCAACGCCCCCTAAAGGGAAGTCACATGGGGTGGGCGGAGAGAGGGGGCGGCTCAGGGAATGCCCCCCAAGAAACCCCTCAACCCACTTCTCCCCCGAGCCAGAGGCGCCCAGAGATGGAACCAGGGAGTGCCCCCGGCAGCCCCGCACCCGGCCCCGCTCTGAAAACCCGCAGTGGGCAGGGACTGCTATGTCAGACTTGCGGACAGCAGAGGGCAGGGCCCGGGGAGCAGCACTGCGGACACAGGCCTGGCCTTCGGGGAGTCATCCTGTCCCCAGACCCCGCCACCTGCCTGCTCATCTGGGCAGCAGGATGGCGATCCCTCCCGGAGGCCGCAGGGAGCAGAGAGGGTCAGGCGGCCGCGGAGGTCAGCCCGGCAGGAAGTGTGGCGCCTGCTCTCTCAGCGCCAGCACCCGGCACCCGGCACCCGGCACCCCGGAATGAAGCCCTGGGCTCTGTTACTCAGCACCTGCTCCCCAGGTGACCTCTCACCGGCCCCTGGGGCTCTCCAGCCCTTCCCCCCACACCCCCATCACCACACCGCCTCTGGCCTGAAGCCACTGAAGCCAAGCGGAAGAGCTGGCAGCTCATGAATAAAGATGGGGAAGGGGACAAAGACCTAGCCCAGGGGCGGTGGGGGGCGCAGGAACTGCAGCCTCCGTCCTGGGAGCCAGCTCGAAGCCCCTCCCACCCAGAAGCCACCATTTCCCAGAGGAACCTCAGTTCCCCGGCTCCGTTGCTAGGGAAATGGGCCTGGCCTGGAAGCCGGTGGCCGGAAGGGAGGAGGACCAGCCTGGTCCCTGGGGCCAGTGGCTCCAGCTCCGGTCACTCTCAGCCCTGGGTGATCCCTGCCCAGTGTGTGAGTAGGGGAGGGGCCCCGTGGCAGGTGGGGGTTCACAGGTCAAGGGGTCACCCCCACAGTGCCTCTGGGCGGTCCCTGTAGGGTCTGCAGGCCTGTGAGAGGCAGGAGCTAGCCAAGCGATGGGGGCTGGGCGGAGTCTAGCCCCCCCTGCCCCCCAGCACTGGCCCCCCTGCGTCAGACACGTGGGCGAACGGGGACGTGTCCTCTGGGCTGCCCCACTCCCCTGGCCCGCTGTAAGGCATTTGGGCTCATCTATTCTGTGCCAGCTTAACCCTGTCCCCGTCCTGGTCAGGGAATGCCCCCTCCCGCCCTCATAAACCCCTCAACCCACTCCTCCCCAGGCCAAAACTTCTGCCGGGCCAGACCCTGGGACCACCCACTCCCAGTGCAGGTCTGATGTAACCAGATCGAAGCAGCAGCATCCCAGCAGGCGGGAGGCCTGGCGGTGCTGCCAGCTCCCACTGCCCCACCCCTGTGCGCAGCTCCCGGCTCTGCGGGGCTCCGAGGAGCCGGAAGCAGCGAGGGCAGGGGTCCCTCAGGACCGCCCCCCACAGGCCTGAACACGCACCAGGGACAGAAGATGGACACAGCATCACCCCAGCACCCCATCCCAATTTAGTTAAAACAAAGCTTGCGACACCCCACCATTCCCTGCAGGTGGGCCCTGCCAGGGGGTGGGCACCGCTGTGAGCCCACAGGTACGAGACCAGCCTGCCTGGGGGGCTGAGTGTGGCGGAGGCCAATGTGCCAACCAGTGTCCCCCAGGCCTGAGGAGTGCCCAGCCTCCCCCAGGAGGGGCTGGAGAGTGGTCTCCATGCGTCAAACTCCGCTCCCTTAGGGGGCCAGAGGCCACATCCGGCGGGCCCAGGAGGGGAGAGTCCTTGCTGAACCCCTCGGCTTCTTGCTGTTGCTCTGTGCCCCGAGCGAACACATGGAGAACCCGAGTTGCCTCCTGGGCTCCAGCGGCAGCAGCACCGTAATGCCAGCCAGCACCCCAGGGCCTCCGGGCAGAACGAGCCCAAGTCCACAGCAGCCCTGCCTGCCACACCGAGACAGAGCCCAGCCCGCCTCCCCGGGACAGACCTCATGTTCACGGAGCCGGGCCCCAGGGAGGGAGCCGGCCCCCAGACAGGCAGACAGGGAGCCGGCCCCCAGACAGGCAGACAGGGAGCCGGCCCCCAGAGGGAATGGCCCCGGACGGAGAGCCAGGCCAGAGGCAGAGGAGCCAGCTCTCCATTCCGACCGGGACGAGGATGAGAACGGCGACCTCCCGGAGCAGCTGGTGGCAGATGCCATAGGAGAGAAGCCAAAAAGTGAGGCATCTGCTGTTACCCTGAAGAACAGGTCTGCTGGCCGGCAGGGCAAAAGGGAACAGATGGCATCCAAACAGGCAGGGCTGCTGGGCAGGGGACCACCCAGTGTGCGCCCGGGAGTCTGTCCGCAGCCTGTCTGTCCGGCAGCACAGGGAGAGCATGGAGTGCTGAGCGGGCAGGACATGGTGCCAGGACAAGGCTCTGCTGCTCACCCTGGAGCTGCATGCCCTCGGCCTCCAACCTGACCCCGTGGGGAACCCAGCAAACCCTGTGGGAGCTGTGGGCGCCCGAGGTCCCGAGCATGGGCGCCATGCTGAGCAGCGGGTCTGGGGGACGGACACGGGCGCCATGCTGAGCAGCGGGCCTGGGGGGATGGCCCCAGGAGCAGGCAGCTCCAGACTGAAGCTGGCGGAGGGCGGGCCTGCGGTTGGTCTAACAGCTGGAGGCAGCCTCCTTCCTTAGCTGTGGGCGGGAGCAAAGGGGACCTGCCCCCAGGTGTCCCGGGCAGCACCGGTGGGAGCAGGGCCGCCCTCCTGGGAGGGGCCCACCTCCTGGCGGCTCCCTGGCCAGGGTGCCCTCCACCTCTGTGCTGGGCTCGCAACCCCCCACGAGACCAAATCCTTTTCCAAACACAACTCTCCTCAGGAGGGTCCCCCACACCCAGGCTGTGGCCAAAGCCACAGCTTCCTGGGGGACAGGGCTCAGTCTCAAGGGCTGGTCTCGCTTCCATCATCACAGTGTCCAGTTTTGACCCAGGCAAAGCCAGTGCTCTGAGCGTCCCCGAGCATCCTGGGGAGAGCTGGTCCCAACAGGTCCCAAGGCCACCCACAGCACCCTCCGCTGCTGGGGTCACAGGCAGCCAGGACCCTCCCAGATCCCCTCCCCAGCATGCCCTTCTCTGCACCAGGCCCGGCTCTGACCTCGGTGGCTGGCAGCCTGAGAACAGCCGGAGCACAGGACACAGGAGCATGCGACACACCAGTGAGGCCCAGTTCACCGGGAGGCAGCAGCATCCGGAGACAACCTGTCCCCCCCTTTCAATCAGCGGGTCCCGAAAGCCCTCCCAGCTTCCAGAACTCCGGCAGGAGCTGGGACACTAGAGATGGGGGTTCCCAGGGACCCCTCAATGCCTCACTGCCCTCCCAGGAGACGGCCCCCTCCTCAGCCTGCCAGCCTGTGTCCCTCCTACTCCTTCCTCCTCCACCAGCCTGCTCACAGCCGATTCCTTCCTCCTCCGGGAGCCTGTGACTCAGTCACCCTCCCGGCTTCTCCCCGGGGTGGGAAGTGGCACAAGGTGGAGTGAAGAGAGAACAGCCAGACGGACTGCCCAGGTTCAAACCCCAGCGCGGCCATGTGTGGGCAGGTGCCTTCGCTTCTTCCACTCAAGACCTGAACGTCAAACCCGCCCCCCCCCCCCCCCCCATGAAGCTACAAGCCCACCCACCGTCGCCCCAGAATGTGCTCACAGCACCGCCGGTTCTCCCTGCCCCCGGAAGGGGGTCAGATGGAGACACAGCCCGGGGGTGGGCCGCAGTCCCCGCTGAGCCCGGGGCCCTGAGCCCGGGGCCCCGGACCAGCTCAGCAGCAGCCCTCGCCCAGGGCTGGGGGATGCTGGCCTCAGGGTCGGCCCACCCCTGGCCCTTCTGGTTCCCGGGGAGCAGGGACTGTGGCTGCCATGGGCTGAGATGAGACCCCAGACACGGAGCAGACCACGGAGCCACCCACCACCAGCCCCCAGGTGCCCTCAGGGTGGAGGCGGGAAGCAGTCCGGGTGCAGTCCGACCCGCCGAGCCCTCCCGCGGGGCTGGGGGCCCGGGGGGTGGTGTTGGGGTGTGCGGGTCCTGCGGGGAGGAGGAAGCTTGTGACCCACGTGCGGCCGCTCCCGCCCACCCCGCATTCCTGGTCCCCAGCCGCTTCCGGTCTTTTTTTGGGGGGGAGGGGGGCGTGCGGGGCGGGTCTCAGCACGTGGGCACACAGGCCTGGTCCCCCCGCAAAGCCGCGGCCCCGCGGGCACGGGCTGGGCGGCGCCGTGCGGCGGAGCCGGCGGGAAGGCCGCGTGCGGCGGGCCGGGCCGCACTCACCTCCGCGCGATCCGGTAGAGCAGCACGCCGGCCGCGGCGCAGGCGGTGACGCCCAGGCCGCCGGCCAGGCCCGCCGTGGGGCAGCGGGCCAGCAGCGCGCTCACGCCCTCCATGGCGCCCGCGGCGGCGGCGGAGCGGCGACGCCGAGGCCGCGAGCGGATCACCGGCGGCGGCGCGCACCTCCTCGCGCCGTGACCTCCGTCGCTTTGTAGCGGGCGCGGGCCCGCCCCCTGACTCGGCGCGCTCCCGCCGCGCAGCCAATCGGGGAGGGGGACGAGCCCGGTGGGCGGGGCGCCGGGGGAAGCGGCGGCGGCCCGACGGCGCCCTCTGGCGGCCGGAGGTGGGAGGTGGCGCGGAGCCCGGCCCGGAGCACTCGGCTCCCGCGCTCGGCAGGCCCCTCCCGCATTCCGGCTACTGACCCCTTGGAAGCAGTCTTGGCTCCGGCGGGTCCAGCTTCCCAGCCTGGGCCAGAGAGGCGGAAGCAGTGCTGTTTGCTGTAAGTTGCAGTTCCCTAAGCCACTTCCACTGAAGCCACTCCACGGTCCAAATAATTTATAGAACCATGATTATGTTTATAGAAACAGATAGCTACAAGGTTGAATAAGTGAGCATAGGAGTTGGCCTGGAGGGATGGACGATACACTGTTCAGGAAGAGCAACATGCACATTAGTTGTTTTCAAAAATATATATTTTATTGATTTTTTTACAGAGAGGAAGAGGAATAGAGTTAGAAACAATTGATGACAAACATCCATCAGCTGCCTCCTGCACATCCCCTACTAGGGATGTGCCCGCAACCAAGATACATGCCCTTGAATAGGAATCGAACCTGGGACCCTTCAGTCCGCAGGCCGACGCCTATGCACTGAGCCAGACCAGTTAGGGCCTGCACATTAGTTTTAATAATACTCAGTTTAACTACATAAGTCCTATAATATGTGTAAGCTCCTAGGAAGTAATGATGGGTCAATGAACTGCAGTTATCTCCAGGTGGGATTAGCGAGGAAGGTGCTAGCATTATGGATTTTCATTAAATCCCTCTTATAACTAGAAAGAAACAAGTAGGAAATATTTGTACTTAATTACATAACGTTTCAGTGTGCCCACAACTTTTCCTTTTTGGGGGGGTCATTACAGTTCACTGCTGTGGACAGGGTGGGTTAGTTGAGGGTTTCCTGTGGCCAGTTCATCTGCCCCACACCCTAGTTCTGCCGCCTGCGGAGAGGGGAGGGCGCCCACAGGAAACCTGGGGGTGACTAGTCTGCAATGGACGCTCCTCCTGGGAAGTGGGGGTCAGAGCAAAGGCCTCAGGCTGCAGTCTGTTTCGCCCGCTTGGGGCATACAAAGGAATGAACGAACAGCCTGCAGCTGCCCTCTCCACGGGCAGCATTCTGCCTGCAGAGTATCCACTCACAGGAAGGGCTCTGTCCTGGGCACAGTGGTGCCAGCGCAGCGCTTCGGGGACAATGCCTGTGGACGCAACATGGAGAAGTGAACTGGATGCAATGCTTTGCTGGGACTTGGCTCAGTCAGGTCATTCCACAGGCTCAGATACCCCTGCTGCTTTTCATTCATCTACTGGACTAGCCGTCAGACCTACTACTGGTCAGCTTATTACTCACCTTCCCCGAGACCTCAAGCAAGTCATGTGAGCCTGATCCTTATTTGTAAAATGTGGACGATAAGCCTCGGCTGGCCCTGGGTGGCTAGGGGGCTGACCAGGGGGGAGTGGGGGACTCTGGAGGCAGGTGTATGGAGTGGCCAGACCCGTCTGAGGGTGGGCCCAGGTTGTGCTGCACCTGCTGCCCTGGTGGGGCTGAGGGGACTGGGCACTGCCATCTTTGTGAGGGTGTGGTGGTCAATTGGCATATTCCCTCTTTATTAGATAGGACTAGAGGCTCGATGCATGAAATTCGTGCAAGAGTAGATCCTTGCAGCCCCGGCTTTGTCAAGGTCATTCTGCTGTTCAGCTGTTCGATTGATTTGTGTATTATGCTTTTATTATTATAGATTACTTAAAAATAATAAAATCCTAATGACTAAGCTCGTAGATAAGAAATAAATCAAGGGATTTCTCCATTAACAGTTCAGTGACATTTTCCGTTTAAAAATTCAGCCCTGGCCCGGCTGGTGTGGCTGTGGCTGAGCGTTGGTCTATGAACCAGATCACAATTCGATTCCCAGTCAGAGCACATGCCTGGGTTGCAGGCTCAGTCCCCAGTGGGGGGTGTGCAGGAGACAGCTGGTCAATGATTCTCTCTCATCACTGATGTTTCCTTCTCTCCCTGCTTCTCTGAAATCAATAAAAATTACTTTTAAAAAATCCAGCTCTGACCAGTTTGGCTCAGTGGTTGGAGTGTTGGCCTGCATACCATAGGGTCAAGGGTTTGATTCCCCCATCAGGGGCAGTCAGGAGCAAGTACCTGCCTGGGTTGCAGGTTAATCCTTCCCCTTGGGTGTGTTCGGGAGCTAACCAATCTATGTCTCTCTCTCACATGGATGTTTTCCCCTCTCTCTTTCCCCTCCCCTCCCTTCCAATCTCTCTGAAAGATCAATGGAGAAAACATCCGTACTCATTGGGTGAGGGTAAAAAGATAAACTGCCCAGCTGGCATGGCTCAGTGCCCACCTATAAACCTGGACGTCATGGTTCGATTTCCGGTCAGGGCACATGCCTGCTTTGTGGGCTTGATCCCGAGTGTAGGGCGTGCAGGAGATCAATGATTCCCTCTCATCATTGATATTTCTCTTTCCTTCTCTTCTGAAATCAATAAAAACACATTAAAAAAAAGATAATTAAGATAAAAATCCAACAAGCATCCCTTTTTCCTGCCTATTCTCATCCTACCTTTGGGGCCGAGTTTCTTGCCTTTCAGTGCCTAGGGCAGGAGAAGCAAGCAGAAAACTAACTTGTACTAGGTTTACATCAACTTTATTAATTCAAGAACGTCAGTGGAAATTATTTTGAAATGATTCTCTTACCTAATTTAGTGAATATTAAGCAACCTAATTTTTAATGTTCATATTAAAATCTTGAGGAAAAATTCAGGCTTTAATATGAATATTCGAACAAAGACATTGGTAAGTGCCACTATTACAAACAGTTAAAGCAAGGTTCTGAAATAGGAATCTCTTTACTGCCATGCATTTTGGAAGCACGAAACATGCCTAGTTGCTAACAGTTGAAGCGAATTATACCAGGGAGTTCACCACCACCGACAAACTTGCTTCACGACCCAAGGGAACAAAATAAACTCAACTTAAATACAATTAGAAACCTCCGCCCCTCGTCCCTACCAGAACGTCTGCCCTGAATAGGAAACTCCATGCACCGGTTATTAGCGTCCTGTCTTCCTAGACATTCAGGCTGAAAATGAACCCAATGTCCACACGTGCCAAGTCCAGTGAGAGCGCTAACGGAGACAATCCCTCTGCCCTGACTCTGCCCTAGCATGTTGTTCCTTATTAATCTTCCTTGTAAGATGGGAGGATGGGCTTATCATCCTGGTGACTTCTCATTTCTCCATTTAAAAAATATTTTTTTGAACTAGGGTATTTAAGCACCACCACCACTTCCGGCACAGTAAAAGTGAGCTACTCTTCAAGGAGCTGCAATCAACCTTGGTCCCAGCAGCGGGACAAGAACGGCTCACACCCTCAGGGACTGCCTGCGTCCCTCCCACATTCCACACTCATGGCCAGCCGCTCTCCAACTGCCTGCAGTGTACCTGGGCTTGCCAGGTCCTGGCTTCTGGAAATACATGCAGAAGCGAGGCCACTGGGAAACAGTTCTTTGGTTCAAACTGGGGATAATGGGTAACTTTAGGAAAATAAATATAATTTTAAATATTTAATGTCAGAAAGTTGTTTTTTAAAACTCAGCAGCCTGAGAACGTGGGAGTGTCAGTATGAGACTTGGGAATGTATAAAGAGGAAAACAGTTGGGCAATCAATTCTGGTCAGCCCAGTGTCACCGACATGTCACCCATCCCCTACCAGCCCCGTGCGAGATGTGACCTCCCGCTGAGAAACCGTGCTCTTTGACTTTTGAGGTTGTCTCTGAGTTTCTAGTGTTACCAGCCTATAGTTTACAGTACCGTGAAGTGAAAGAGGACAAAAACCAAATTTATACTTAAATTAAATAGCATGATTTAATTTACTTGCTGCTGAATCCTGAATCCTCTTAAATTAAAAAAAAAAAAAAAACACAACAAAAGTTAAAATTAACTATTAACGTTAATGAATTTCAACCTTCCAGAAAACATGGATCCAAAAGGAAATGTCCAACAGGTGACCGAGCCACATATTTTATGGCCTTTCCTGTATCGGCCTCGTACTTTCTAAACATCAATGGGAAAAAAAAATCTTTATCGAGTTTTGCAGTTTTATTCTTCCGGTGCACAATGTTCGGCCTGTCACTGAGGACTGTCTTCCAATAGGTACACAATCAGCTCATAGGTGGACAGCACAATGGCCGTGTTGGGGATCTGCCGGATGAGCTGGGCAAAGAGTCCTCGATAGAAGGCGAGGTAGCCCTCTTCCCGGAGGACCAGCCGAGCGGTCTGGACAAAGGACTTGTACTTGGTGCCTTCCTCCCGCAGCCGCGTCCTTATCACTTCTGCGGAGAGAAACACAGCTTTTGTGACAAACAAATTCATTTCCAGGTAATACGAGGAGCATTCAAAGCACACAGCCTTATAATTATCAACGTATACGTCTGCCCACGTGCCACCTAAAATGACAAACTACGTGAAGACCTCAATACATGCCCTGGCCGGGTAGCTCAGTTGGGTAGAGTGTCGTCATGCTATGCCAAGGTTGTGGGCTTGATCCCCGTCTGGACACATACAGGAAGCAACCAATGAATCATAAATAAGTGGAACAAACTGACGTTTCTTTCTTTCTCTCTCTCCTCCCTTCCCCCACTCTCTTTAAAAAAAAAAGCTCAGTGAGTGGGACTTGATTTTAAGATAGTTTATGGTTTTCTACTCCAATTAAGTAAATGCTGTAACTTCACCAAAAGCGGCCTTTGCATTAAGCATGGTAGTATCTTCTACAAGACTTTCTTTTCATGTACTCCCCAACTTTCTCCTCCCAGAATCCTCCTCCACTCTGTCCTGCTCAAACACTGCCTCCTCCTTTTCCAAACCTTGGTCTACCTGGCCCGGTCTCACCGAGGTGCCCACAACATGACATTGCCTGTCACTGCCTGCTGAGCAGACCTCTGCCACCCTGTCTCTCTACCAGGGAGCCGTCAGCCTCTCTTCATGAGCCCTGAGGCCACGCAGTGTCAGGCTCACACTGGGATTCCGTCACCTGTTACTGAGTTCACCATGGCCACAGCTGACAGCACAGTAGGCTTCTGAAAACAGGGCTTGTTTTTCTTTCCTTCTTTCTTTCTTCCTTCCTTCCTTCCTTCCCTCCCTCCCTCCCTCCTTCCTTCCCTCCCTCCTTCCCTCCCTCCCTCCCTCCCTTCTTTTTTTTTTTTAATGTGCCTCAGGCATGAAACCAAGACAGGCATCAAGCTAGGATGAACTAAGGCTGTGTATCTGCTTTGCCCCCGATGGATAAAAGAACGCCACCACTAATCAGGTGTCTCCTTGCCCATTGCTAGGGGGTAAGGCTTGTTTTTCATGGCACAATAAACAAAGCTATTATTTTAACAGTAGCTCAGGAGGACAGGAGGCCTATCATTCTTTTTAAAACTAAACTTAAAAGCCTAGCTGATTTGGTCAATGGATACAGCATCTGCCTGTGGACTGAAGGGTCCCCGGTTCAATTCCGGTCAAAGGCACGTGCCTGGATTGCAGGCTCAGTTCCTAGTATGAGGCAGCCAATCAATGATTCTCTCTCATCATTGATGTTTCTATTTTTCCTCTTCTCTCCTTTCCTCTCTGAAATCAAAAAAATATATTTTAAATAAATAAACTTAAAAAAGTAAACTTTAAGTGGAAAATAAAATTCAAAGTGGAAGCTGAGAGATGTTAAGTTTGGCTCCTATGTCAATTTTTTTTTAAGTTAAAGAATTTTAAGTAAAATCCAGATTTTGGCTTCTTGAAAACATCAGAAGTTCTACAACACAGGCCCACGTTCTGCACAGCAAGTTTTGGGAACTGGGGTTGAGTTCCTGCAATCCCCCCGCCCCCACACACACAGGAGCGTGGGGGCAGTCACCGCCTGCAGACACGTGATTTCAGTGGGCTCCGGGTCCGGGTACACCGAAAAGAGGGGCACATACCGTGTGGATAGGCGATGCAAGAGGCACAGCCCTTCGACACAGCAGCAGCTGCCATAAGTCCAAAAAAGCTTGCGGAATTCTTCTCAGTCCCGTTTGCAGCGGGGGTGAACGGGGCGTCCTTCAGGTACTTCTTCAGGCTTTCATAAATAGCGAAGCAGATGACAGTTTCTGAGATCCCCGCGTACGAGGCCGTTAATCCCCGGTAGAAGCCGCGAACGCCTTCCGTCTGGTAGACGTGGCGCGCACACTGGAGCGTGTTCATCTGCTTACAGCCGCGCACCCTGGACAGAGACCGAGGACAGGCGTCAGCACGCGCTGTGTGAGGGCTCCAGACCCTGGCCGGAGGGGAGGAATCAGTGGAGGACACATGTCCTCCCCCACAGGGGGCAGCTGTGCCTGGCCCACGGAGAACGTGTGAAAAGAGCTGTGAGGAGGAAGACATTCCTCACAGAGAAATCTAACCAACTCGATCACTTCATCCGACACCTAAGAGGCACAGAGAGGTGCACTGGGCACCGTGCCAGACCAGAACTGCTGCTGGGCATGGGGCGGGCCGTGCTGGGCGTGAAGGCGGACTAGCTGGCAGGTGACAATGCCAATGTGTGTTAAGACACTGAAGGAGAACCGGCCGGCCGTGGGCAGGGAGGAGAGCGTAAGGGTGCTCTCTCATCTCTCTTCTCCAAACGGGCACTAACTCCATTACTTCTAAATGCCCAAACCACAACCGTCCAACAGCCCACACACAGACTTGGGCCGGGCGTCCTCCGTGGTGGATACAAGCCGAGTCCTGGACCCGAGTGCGCACTGGTCAGACAGAGACCGTCCGGCTCCATCACTCTCCATGGACACCCCCCGCATCTCGCCAGGCTGTTCTCGACCTGAGCAAGGTGACCTTCCTAACACAAATCCAACCGGCCGCGCGCTGCTTGCCCCTCTGCAGGCAGGGCTTCTCAGCCTGGGACCACTGACATCCGGGCCAGATCCTTCTGTTGTGGGGCTGTCCTTGGCCCTGGAGCAGTAGCCTCTACCCACCATGTGTCTCAGCACCCCCCTGAGCTTGACAACTAAAAAGGTCTCTAGGCGCCACCAAATGTCCCCTGGGGCAAATGCTGGGGCTACCAGCAAGTGCCCCAATGGCTCTCCAAAGAGCGCCCAGACTCCTTCCCAGGGGCTAAGGCCGTGGCCCTGCCTGCTTCCCAGGCTTCTCTTTCCATGTCGCCTCCTGCTCCCGCACATTCGCATGGGGCACTCTGACCACGCTTCTCTTCTCCCCTTTCCCAGAGTGCTCGGAGTTCCTGCCTCCGCTGTGCCCGGACACGGCTCTCTGCCCTCTGACTCGAGCACTCATCACCGCTGAGGGACTAGCACCCCGCACCCTGGGATTGGGAGCAATTCCCGAAGGTTCCCGGGAGAGGAGCTGGTGAGGAGCTGGAAGGCAAGCCGGAGGGAGCAATGACTCCTGCTGAGGGATGGTCCACTCAGGGCTGGATACCAACAGCACATGTTTTTTAGGAAATTGCAAAGGGCCTTGAGTGGTAAGCCAAAGAGTTAGGGTTTAACCCTGAGCGTAATCGAGATTCATCAAAGGATTCTAAGCAAATGATATGTTCACAATTATTAGAACTGCTGCCTTTTAGGTTCTTTCAGGCAGAACAGGACGGGAAAATATGAGGCCAAATGCCAATACAGAGGCTACTGAGGTCACTGGAGAAGAAGAACAAGCCACACCCCTACCAGCACGTGCAGGGCTCCTGCTCTCTCCGCCGTCCTTTCTAGGTAGCTTACTGATTGGCTGGAAGTTTCCAGAGCCCACACAGTCACACAGGGTTCTAGAGAGAATCCTGTCACAAACCTCACTGAGCATCACTCTGCCTCTGAAATTACAGTAGTTACTGGGCCACGACCTGATTTAATATATTAAGTAGGTATATTACTGTATCGTAACTTTAAAAACAATAGTAACTGTATTTCAGCAACTGGTTTCCATTGTTTCAACTATTCTAAAAGGGCTGAGACTTCACCGGCCACCAGAGGAACCTGAGGCTGCCGTGAGTTTCAGGCGGAAACCAGAGCACGAGGGCCGCGGAGAGAAAACGGCCCTTCCAGGCCTGGAGCACTCGCTGCTCTCCTTCACTATAAGTAGGGGTGTCAAACTCAATCAGAGAAGGGGCCAAAATCTAAAATCCAGCCTAAATCGCGGGCCGAATGGTTTACTGAACAGTCATAAACTGTCATTGTGATGGAAACGCAGCGGAGTGCAGTGATGACAGCGTGGTGCGGGCCACATTGCAAGGCCTGGTGGGACGGATTTGGCCCGCGGGCCTTGTGTTTGACACATGTGCTGTCAGGCATCTCCCGTCTGGAAGAGAAGCATCTGGGGAGAGTCGCTAGCGCTGCAACTGGGGTGGGGCCCACCAAGCGCAGGGACCCCCGACGGTCTGCGGAGCTCAGCACTGCACACCAGGGCCACAGCTGAGCGAAACTGCGGCCACCTCTTGTGGTCTTTGTCCCACAATATAGACAGCACGACTGATTCTCCAAGCAAAAGGAGCTACTGTCTGCTCACATTCAGAAAGAACGAGACTGTGCTGCACTCCACGGGGGGCGTGGGGAGAGGAGAAATATCCCCAAGAATTCTTATGTTAAGGAAGTAACAATTAATAACTTACTTCCGTTCTAGCTGCATCCGGGTTTTAACCATCCATATAGGATTCATTAGGGAATTTGTGATAAAAGCTGGAAGAAAAAACACCAGAAAATGTCATCACTGAACACAGCCAATGCTGACTGAAGCTGTCTGGTCCATCTGGTAAGTGCTACCCCAGGCTCTCAGTGGCTCAGTAATAAAAACGGACAGCAGGAAGCAGCTGCTTTCTGAACGGCACAGGCCGCTCCAGTCCCTGAAGTGTAGCTCCTACTGGTGTGTTGTTGGACCTAAATCTGACTAGGTTTCCAGCCTCTAGGTGGTGCTGTTGGTATTTCTGTCAATGTGATGCCCATGGGAAACATGAAACCACTCTACAACTCAATTTATAAGCATCAGATCCAGAAATAATTTGTTTTTAAGGGAAGTTGCTGTCTTAGTCCAAAAGGCTGCCTTATATCAAACTTAAAATAAAAGGTACTAAATCTCCATTTAACTGAATTCAAAGACAGACATTTAATACCCACTAATGTTTCAGGAAATGGAAGTTTTAATACTGATCTGCTTGCAAGAACCATTTGTTGGTGAGTCTCCCGTCTCAACTCTGCTAATCATTCCATGGCAACAGAGCAAAGCAGAGTCAGGCCTCAGCCTGACTCAGTGACCCTCCGTGCCCTCCCCGGTCCCGGGCACAGCCGTCAGAGAGAGGACCAGGGCGAGGCTGAGAGGCTGTGGCAGGTTTGCCTTAGGTACTGAGGGCTCTTCTAAACGAACGCTGCCCAAGGCAAGCCTGGCAACCAGCGTCTGATTGCGGCTCACCCCTATCGGTCTCAAAGCGAAGGCTCCTCGGAGCTCGCACTCGGCACACACGCCTTTCCTGTTTAACATTAGCTCCTATGGGGCCCAGAGCATCATCTGTGGCTACTCCGGGGTTACTGGTGCTTTATTTGATGTAAAGAGGTGTATACACTTACAGGCTGGCAGAGGCAGAAATTCTTTATAAAATGCCAATTTAAATTCTCTAAAATACCTTTCTAGCTAAACAGACATAAACATAATCTGTAAGGCATGACCTTCTCTCAGCAATCTGAGTCCATGCTTTTTTTGCCAAGCATGTCTGGGGGAAATCCTGTTATAAGTTTTCTACAGTGAGTAGGATGACTCTCCCATGAGGGACGCTCTCTGGCTTGCTCCGGTCCCACTAAAAGCCCACCAGCCCAGACCCTAGTACCCAGTGATTAGGACAAAGTGCCAGCTGTGCACAGGCGTATGAGAAAAGGAGCTTGAACTTTAGAAACAATGTCATAGAGTAGACATGAAAAGCACTGCACCCAACTAGCATGCATGGACATGGACATGTTGAGGCAGAATGAACAGCTTCAGTGGCCAGAGAGAGGAACCAGGTAACAAACTGACCTTAAACCCATTATCGTATCAGCTCTGACATAAAGCGTTAGGAAAGTGATTTCCTATGGAGAAGAGGCAGAGAGCTAGTTTCTAATCCTAGAAAAGGCTGTGGGCACAGCACATGCTTTCTCCACCCACACGGAACGTACCTGCAGAGCCAGCTGAGAAAATGTGTACAATATTGCTGTTAGGCACGAAAATGCCATTGAACTGCTCTTTGGCTTTGGAGTAGCATGCAAAGTACACAGCCCTGTTAGGACAAAGGGAGAACGAGGTGAAGACATGGGTATGGCACTGCCAAGACAATGTCCCTCCACAACCGCTAAAGCTTCAGGTAAATAAGATGGGCAAGGAGTTAACATGTAACAAAAGCTCGGCCTCATCTGTGTCAAAGCCAAACCTGCTGCCCGCTCCTTCCAGAAGGTTCTGCTCACCCCTCAGAAAGTACTCGGTGGAGGGAAGAGTCCAAAATAACGGAGAAAAAATGAGATTTTGGTAACATACAAAGCTCATTTATATTTTTAATTCTGGATAAATGCCGATCCGAAGCACCAACAAATACTGTAACCTTTAAAATGTGTAGTATTTCTGAAATATCCACACTCGTCCTGCCTCACACAAAATGAGCGTGTGACTGGGGGAGGGGGCGATGCTGCTGATCACAAACACCGAGAGAAATTCAGGGGTGAGAGCAGCTCGTTTTCAACTCGGTAAAGTAACTGGAATCTCCTCCTCACCATGCACTGAAGACACTCTTACAGTTTCCACTCTCCCATTTGTCAGGTGTGTTTAGGCAAATCCTGCACAGGAGAGGCTGGCCACCTGGCAGTACGGCCCTTCCGAGAGAAAGGACTCGGGATATTACATCCGCATGAGGGGAACCAGGTGAAAGCTCAAAGCTTACCTTGACGGTGCAACTCCAACCAAATTTGGACCCAAGCCTCTGAAAAGTGACTTTGGTCCCTCCTTCTCCAAGATTGACCTGAATAATACAAAGAAGATCCATCTTTAAAATCCTTAGGAAAGATCTATGCAAAGCAAGCGTCAGCCTTCCACTAGTGCCTTAAATAAATAATAAGTTGTTGCACAGCCGTGTGGCTCAATGGTTGAGCTTTGACCTATGGACCAAGAGGTCATAGTTCCATTCCCAGTCAGGGCACAGGCCCGAGTTGCAGGCTTGATCCCCAGTGGGGGGTGTGCAGGAGGCAGCCGATCAATGATTCTCTCTCATCATTGATGTTTCTCTCTCTCTCCTCCCTTCGTCTCTAAAATCAATAGGAATATTAAAAAATAAAAATATTACTAGATTGTTTACCAGACCCCAGGTTTTATCTGATTATATTACAACACAGAATGGAAAGGCTGAAGAACACGGCTACAATGAAAATCCGCAATTCGTAAGCATCAGTCTGACATGTTTGTATTGATAAGAAGCTCTTTTCCTGTTCACGCAGGAGGCAAACACATGAAAACTGCTGTGGTTTTAAGATAATATATTTATTCTTAGGAAATAAATGCTGAAGGATTAAGGGAAAGGGAGTACAATGTGTGGAACCTATGTTCAAATGAAAAATATGGATGTATCGATATATAGAACATAATGACAACACAAATGTGGCGATATGTTAAAAATAAGTTATTGGTACCTGTAACGTTTCTACACATTTGAAATTATTTCAGAAAAAAAAAATCTTTAATAAAGATAAGTTATAGGCAAGCCATAGGTTGTAAAAATATTGAACTCATGATTATAGCCCAATGTTATGGTAACAAGGGCTGGGACAGGCAACTGTTAGGTTCTGTAAATCAAACCCCAAATTCACACTAACCAAAAACAAGTCATCTGGCCCTTAGCAGAGGCATGAGAATTTTGGTTTTTCAACTCTAAATACTTGACTTCTATCTTTCTTACAACAGGCCTGATTTAAAAAGCTAAGCTCTCTGAACAGAAGCTTTTCTTAAATAACTCCTGCAAGTGACCTACACCTTGTAGCATGTAAGACTGTCAAATGGTCAGTACATACAAATGTTCCCAGTTCAGATCCTAGCCGTGGTTCCCATTAGTGAGCACTGTGCGGCCAGCCCAGGGGTCACTTAAGCACGACTCCCGGACTCTCTGGCTCCAGGAAGCCCGCGCCCCGCATCTATAATGCAGCAGGAACACCAGTCCTCAAGTGACCAGGCTCCTTCAGAACTGGCAGGCTGTCGCCATAGTGACGCACATTAACAGTGGGCAAGAAGTCAAACCTGTTACATAATTCAAACTTCTAACCTTGCTGGCTGTGTACAAAACTCTCCGGAACAATCAAGTGCCTGCTATAAATGGTACACTCCAGCCTCAAAATAAAGCAGCAGGATCCAGGCCGATTTTTCCCACAGTCACAGAAACTGTCATTCAGGCAAGAAATGCAAGGAGAACGGGGCCTTATTTGGAGCATTTCATCTTCACTAGCTGTAGACCACGATTGCACCTGAACACTCAGTTATTTTATAACATAGACCACATCACTAATATATTACTTTTCAGATCAAAAAGACACCTGAGTAAAAATTACCTGAGTGATGTAAAAAATAGCTTTGATTAAAAAAAATAATTAAAAATAATAATAATAATAAAAAGCCTGGCCACATGGCTCAGTGGTTGAGCATCAACTCATGAACCAGGTCAAGGTTCAGTTCCGTTCAGGGCACATGCCCGGGTTGTGGGCTTGATCCCCAGTGTGGGGCATGCAGGAGATGCAGGACGCAGCTGATTAGTGATTCTCTCATCATTGGTGTTTCTCTCTCTCTCTGAAATCAATAAAAAAATATACTTTAAAAACACACACAGCCAAAACCGGTTTGGCTCAATGGATAGAGTGTCAGCTTGGGGACTGAAAGGTCCCGGGTTCGATTCCGGTCAAGGGCATGTACCTTGGTTGCGGGCATATCCCCAGTAGGGGGTGTGCAAGAGACAGCTGATTGATGACTCTCTCATCGATGTTTCTAACTCTCTCTCTCTCTCCCTTCCTCTCTGTACAAAATCAATAAAATATATTAAACACACACACACACACACACACACAGATTAAGTCATAAGACTTTAAAAACAGACACATGAAACGCATTGATATATTATTCCCCTTTGGGGAGTTTAACAGTGGGAGCCTTTTTAGGTAACAATCTTCAACATGTAAAGGTTAATGGTGCTGCAATGGGGAACATGTATTCTCTAGCGGGTTACCCTGGGACACAAACACTGATTTGCATTTTGAAAAATAAACTTCCTGCAAACAAATTCAGTTAAGCCTTTTAAAGTAGTACTTCCTGAAAGAGTAAGACTAAGAAGCAGCAACCTAATCATCACCTCTACCCCTGCTAGAAGAGACGGCTGCAACCAGGCGGTGGCAGAGTGCCAAGCAGCGCCCTTCAGCTGGCGCCCGAGAGACAGTGCGGCCCTGCTGGCAGCCTGCCAGGCCGTGGGGGGACAGACCACAGCTGGGACTCAGCAGCAGGAAGACGCCATTTCCCCTGGAATGAGTGTGCTTTCTGAGGGAGAGAATTGTGTGATGTAATCGTCCCCTTTTTTGCTTTGGCCACCAAGAAACTCAAGTTATAAACCTTGTATTTAAAAAGTACAGGAAGTGGATATTACAAAAGCCACCAATATTTATTTACATGTTGAGCTCTTTTTAAAAAAATATATATTTTATTGATTTTTTACAGAGAGGAAGGGAGAGAGATAGAGAGCTAGAAACATCGATGAGAGAAAGACATTGATCAGCTGCCTCCTGCACACTCCCTACTGGGGATGTGCCCGCAACCAAGGTACATGCCCTTGATCGGAATCGAACCTGGGACCTTTTGGACCACAGACCAATGCTCTATCCACTGAGCCAAACCGGTTTCGGCACTTGTTGAGCTCTTTCTTTGCATGTGACATTTTACTGTTGTGCCAAATGCATTCATTCCTTCTATTTGTACTAAATGCTTACTGTGTGACAGGCAGCATTGTAGGGGTTGAGGACACCTCCGTCACCATAACAAATCAAAGTCCCTGCCACAGAGGAACTTCCATTCTGGTGGGGAGAGAAAATAAACAATACTAACAAGTAAGCTACACTCTGCGTTGGGTGGAGGTAAGTGCCGGGATAAAAACAAGGCAGGAAGGAGGATGCAGCATGAGGGAGGCTCGGTGTTAAACAGCAGTCACTGCAAGGCCCTCCTGCTAGGGTGACAGCCGGGAGCCGGGAGCCGGCCTTGCAGATAAGGTCAGGCACCAAGGCCCTGAGGCAGAAGGCCAATGTTCCTGGCCTTTTAAAGGAGCAGCTGAAGGGTGTAGGAGGAGAAACTTCAGGGAGGTAATGGGAGGTGGCAGCTGTGCGGAGGCCGCAGGGACAGAAGACAGGTAGTCCCTGGAGGGATCTGAGCGAGGATCTGGGTTGAGAACAGCCCGAGGATGGGAGGGGAGCAGGCCTCAGGCCAGACCAGTGAGGAGCTCATGTGTAAACGGGAGACCTGGTGGCTTCCATCAGGTGGGGGTGCTGACAAGCAGGGGCAAGGGTCAGATGCTGTGCGTATCTGAAGGCAGAGGGGACAGAACCGGCTGTGGGTGTGAGAAGTAAGATCCAAGGATGACTGAGGCGTTCAGTCGTGGAGCGGGAAGCCAGAGTTACCTCGAGACTCCGGGTGTGGCAGAGTTGGGAGCTCAGTTTTGCACAAGTTCTGCTTTGGTTGCCCAGGAGGAGCTGTCAAACAGGCAGCAGGACTGCAGCCGAGAGGCCGGGTCTGAGCCCTGCCCGCGTTGGGGGAAGGGGGGAGAGGGGGAGGAAAGATAAAGAGGTTGTCCCAGAGTGGACCTTGGGCTCTAGAAGCCAAGCCCCACTAGGGTAATTGGGATTATTTACTGCTTTCAAGTCTTCTTTGAAATAGGTGAATATACATTAAAAATGGCCTTGAGCCCAGTCGGTGTGGCTCAGTGGTTGAGTGTCTTGTTGACTTATGAACCAGGAGGTCAGGGTTCGATTCCTGGTCCTGGTTGTGGGCTCGACCCCGTGTAGGGCATGCAGGAGGAAGCCAGTTAATGACTCACTCATCATTCATGTTTCTCTCTCTCTCCCTCTCCCTTCCTCTTTGAAATCAATAAAAATATATTAAAAAAGAAAAAGGCCCTTGAGTAAGTTGTATAACTCCAATTTATGTTTCCTCATCTATAAAATGGGACGATATCCCACCCAAGTGCTCTTCTCATAGGGCTGGGTGAAAAATCAATAAAATACTATTACATAAAAGTGGCAATTTTATTTTATTTTATTATTATTTTTTTAGATATTACTTCTTTTTTTTTTTTAATATATTTTATTGATTTTGTACAGAGAGGAAGGGAGAGAGATAGAGAGCCAGAAACATCGATGAGAGAGAGCCATCGATCAGCTGCCTCTTGCACACCCCCTACTGGGGATATGGCCGCAACTAAGGTACATGCCCCTGACCGGAATCGAACCCGGGACCCTTCAGTCCCCAAGCTGACGCTCCATCCATTGAGCCAAACCGGTCCCGGCAAAAGTGGCAATTTTAAATAGAAAGCTATTAAATATCAGCTGAGACTCTTAATAATGTACATAGATCAAGCCGATAAAGCTTTAATAGCTTTTGGATTAAAAAAATGCCACTTTACAAGCCCTTAACAAACTATCATAACATTACTTCTATTTCCATGTGGACACAGAATAAATGGCTTCGAAAGTATTCATGTGTAAGTGGTGTCTGTTACTGTGTAGCCGTGGCTGCTATAACCAATGGCTGCTGGGAAGTGGTGGCCGTGCAGTGGGCTGTGCACTGTTCTTGGACTTCAAAAAACAGGAAGCTTTGAAAATTTTATTTATTTTAGTAAACAATGGTCCTAACTGGGGAGAGACAATAAATGGACAGACAGACAGAGATTGACTTGTTGGAGCTAGATAGACACCAGCGATGTACAAGCAAAAACCTGAGTTACAGAAAGCCTCACTTTTTCTTACCGACAGGCCTGGCTTGAGGACACCCACAACTTTTGGGTAACAGTGTCCCAGGTACAGTAAGCCTACAAACCCGCTAGTCATGAGTTATTGCAAGCAGGCAAGAGGAAGTTCGTGGAGGATGTTAGTCAAGCTGGCAAATGACCTGTCTTTCCTTTTGCCCAAAGCGCTGTATGTTCCCCAGGAGGTGCCGTGTGAGACTGCCTGCCCACACGTGTAAAAAGACAAACAGGAGAGGATGCTTTCACAGCCGTGTCTTCTGCAGGACGTGGGCTGCCCCTCTCCTTCCTGAGGTCAGAGGGGCCTCCCATCAGCGTCCCCATCCCTGCCTCCTGGGCCCTTCCCCACCCTGCTGCACTCCTCCTCGGGGTTTAATCTGAAAAGTGGGTGCTGGGGTGCTGGGTATTGGGCTTCTGGTTCTTCACTTGGGACCTTGCCCTGAGCAGCTGGTCTGGCGTTCAGTTCTGCTCGATAGGCTTGGGTGAGCTCACCCATGTTTGGCATGGAGGCTGTGTGCCTTGCAGACAGGCTTTACAAACAAACGCACCTAAAAATAAGTCCAGTGCCTCCCCACGGGTCCTCCTTATCTCCACGGGGCGGAGGCTGGCCAGAGTGCTCGGGTGGAGGCTGTTCGGACAGAGCACTTCCCCTTCGCTGCATCTTCCCCTAACACTTCCCGGTGAACGACCACACGGATAATGGCAGTGTCTTTCTTGGACTCACCCTCTCCCGTGGTAAGCCTCAGATACCAGGTGTAGTGAGATTCAACTACCATTTACTTAACACCTTTTTTTAAAAACAAAAAACCTTTACTGATTTTTACAGGGAGGGGAAGGAAGAAAGAGAAACATCAATGTGAGAGTGGAACATCAGTTAGCAGCCTCCTGCACAGCCCCCTCCTGGGGACCAAGCCCGTACCCTACGCATGTGCCCTGACTGGGAATGGTACCAGCAACCTTTTGGTGCACAGGACAATGCCCAACGAAGTGAGCCACACTGGCCAGGAGTGGGCATCTTTCTAAAGCACAGGCCCAAGGTGACATTCAGATGCCATATGAAGTCTTGATTTCAGATTCTAAGTATAGATACCAACAAGTCAAATTCAACTTATGAACACTTGCTATTTCATAAGCAAATGAAATATTTTTAATGCAGTAAAAATAATAAATTAGACAAGTAGTCTATGTCTGAAACAAAAATTTAAAAAAAAATGTTTATATTGATTTCAGTGAGGAAGGGAGAGGGAGAGAGGGAGATAGAAACATCAGTGATGAGAATCACTGATCGGCTGCCTCCTGTACACACTCTACTGAGGATGGAGCCTGAAACTCAGGCACGTGCCCTTGACTGGAATCGAACCTGGGACCCTACAGTCCACAGGCCGACGCTCTATCCACTGAGCCAAACCAACTAGGGTGAAACAAACATTTAAAAAACCATTTTACTAAGTAGCTAAGTAGCTATTGAAACTTTTCTATAAGTATAAAAGTATTTCCAAATAAAAAGTAAAAAATTAAAACATTGTTTCCCTATTACTTCCCCTTAAAATATTCAAAACCTTTCTCTTATGAAATTTAAGTTTTAATTTCATTGTATCACGCCATAGCTTCCTGCTAGCTCTCAGATTTTGAGCAAAAACACTGTGATGCAACAATTTGAACATGACTTTTTAGTTTGCTTTGTTAAGTTTGCTTTAACTGTCCCTGGATGGTGACCGCATGCACACTGGGTGCCCTGCTGCCAAGGGAGCAAGGTCAGAGTTCAAAGGTATTGATTGGTACAGAAACCTAATTCTTAGGTTTGGAATCAGGCTGTGCAAACAGGATGTCCATCTGATGGGCTTAGTAAATATTCGGTGTTGACAGTGGGGCAGGGGGGTGGCAGGAGTCCAGGCTGGGGCTGAACTTACTTCAGAACCTGGAGAAGTCCAGGCGTCACCGACGTTGGTCTCACCACTCCAGCGCCATCAATGGCCCCCAGGTGAACCTGAGGGTAATAGACTGTCCGCAGCGCTAACTTCGAAGACTGCAGCCTTGTCTTAATGACTTCGAGTGGACAAGTGAAAATAGCACCAACCGTGCCCCCGCACCTGTAAGAAGAGAAACCACAACAGGTCAGAAAGCCGTACCATTCTCTACACAAGCGAAATGTGAAAGTTATGTTTTCTTTATCTGAAAAAAGAGCCCAACCTGTTGAGTCCGATGGTTGAGTGTTGACCTATGAACCAGGAGGTCACAATTCCATTACCAGTCAGGGCACATGCCCAGGTTGTGGGCTCGATCCCCAGTGTGGGGAGTGCAGGAGGAAGAAATCAATGACTCTCATCATTGATGTGTGTCTCTCTCTCTCTCTCTCTCTCTCTCTCTCTCTCTCTCTCTCTCTCCCTCCCTCCCTCCCTCCCTCCCTCCCTCCCTCTCTCTCTCTCTCTCTCTCTCCCCCTTCCTCTCTGAAATCAATAAAAATATATATTTTTAAAAATGTTCATTTGATAATTAGAACATAAGGGAGGTAAAAAAAATTATAGTGAAATCACAGCTGTTAACAAGATAACCATTGTTACTATGTCAGCACTTCCTTTAGGGCTTTTCCGTACTGGCTCTTTAATCTCACTTTCCCCCAGTTATCTAGATACTGTGAATGTCAATGTATACACTTAGGTCATTAGTAATGGCCGCATACTATTCTCCTATATTGATGTATATAACCAATTTCCTACTGTTAGACATTAATGTCATTTCCAATTTCACTACCCTGTTGCAATGAATATTCTAGAAAATGCATCTTTTCAGTCAAACAAAATAGTTCTTCAGGCAATGCTCCTATATGAAAATCACTGCCTATTACAACGGACTTTTAATAAAGTCTAATTAATTTGGACTCCATTAGAAGCCCCCGTCGCCTAATGGATAAGGCATTGGCCTCCTAATTTGGACTCCATTGAAAGTTAGGCTAAAGCTTATTTTTAACAACAAAGTCCTTGAGGTCTGAACCAATCAATTCATCCTGTTTTTGTTAGTTAGTCTCTCTGAGTCAGGGTTCTCCTTTACAATATTTCATACCAAAATATTACCTGTATTAAAATTTTAAGTATTTTTCTTCAAGACAACTCACTTATCCTAAACCTAAAATAAGTCCTTCCCTCTTAAACAATACCCATGACACTGCGCTCTGGACAATGTCATGTACCATCGGAGGCCGCCCACACCACCAGCCATGCAGGGTCTGCCCTCGCACAAGAGAGCTCAGGCCTGTGTCTCATTCATCTGCTTCCCTGGCCTCAGGACTCCCAGTTCACACACAGTATTTGCTAAGTAAAGGAGTTATCACGTTGAAGTTTCAAGGAGGGAGGCTCCTAAGGGCCCTCGGTGTTTGAAGACAGACTTCCTGCTCCCACAGGGACAGTCCCAGGAGTGCCTCGCTAGGTACAGGCAGCACAGGCAGTGCTGGCACACTAGGAATGACACAGCACCAGTGTAGTGTCTCTGAGGGCGAAGTGGTGACAAGAACCTGTCTGTCCGGCTCACAGAACATTGTTAGCATGGCGCTTGAGCCAGGAATGGGGTAAAGCCCCCATGAAGTATTTTAAAATCAAGAGCCTGTAGCTCCAGGAGCAAGTCAAGTCAGATCCTGGTAACCGGACTCAGAGCTGGAAGCTGGCGGTTAAATGCTGGCATTTCTACCATGGGGCGAATGACTGCCTCATGGTAAGCATGCAATCCGCCAACAATCCTGCAAGGTAGGAACTCTTCAGCCTCAATTCATCCTAAGGCATGGAAATGTCAGAAAAAAGAGACTAAAAGGTAAACTGGGGGTGGGGATAGCCATGTTGGGCTATTTAGGTAAACCTGCTTTAGAATCATGACAATAATGCACCTAAAACAAATTGTTTATATACACAGTGTTTTCTGAACTGTGAGCCAAAGCCTACCAACCACTAAGCAAGGCAGGGGGCCTGTCAGAACGGGCGGGAGGCCGCAGGAAGCTCGATGGATGAACCGGCCAGCATTACCCCTCAGGGCTGGGGCTCATACAAAGAGGGAACCTGGGCCTCAGTGAGGTCACAAAGCGGCTCAGTGTCTAACGTGAAACCCAAATCCAGACCCTGTGTCCACAGCCGGTTGGCCTGTCCCTCTGAGCTCAGGTTTCCTCCCGGGGAGCACTGTGGGAAGACGGGTGGTGCAGACAGCTCTGCCAGCTATGTGCGCTGTTTCACTCTTACTCCAGATGGAAAATTGTTGATCAGACAAGTAGGACTTCAAAACTCTAATGGGTCCTTTTGTATCAAGAAAAATTGATTTGGAAGCTTCATCCCTGCTAGTGGACCCAACGGAATGCTGTTCTGTAATAACTGGCTCTAAAGAAAACAGGATATAATGTGGAGTGTTTTAAAAAAAAAAATAACTTCCGCCGAGACCAGTTTGGCTCAGTGGATAGAGCATCGGCCTGCGGACTGAAAGGTCCCGGGTTTGATTACGGTCAAGGGCATGTACCTACCATGTTTCACGGAAAATAAGACCTAGCGCATGGAAAGATAAGACATCCCCTGAAAATAAGACCTAGCGCAACTTTGGGAGAAAAAATTAATATAAGACACTGTCTTATTTTCGGGGAAACAGGGTAGGTTGTGGGCACATCCCCAGTAGGGGGTGTGCAGGAGGCAGCTGATAGATGATTCTCTCTTGATGTTTCTGACTCTCTATCCCTCTCTCTTCCTCTATGTAAAAAAATCAATAAGATATATATATTAAAAAATAATAACTTCCTAACCATGTCTATTCACACAAAATAATTACTATTATCTATTACCATAAACATGTGCCTAAAAGATATATTTTAGCCGAAACCAGTTTGGCTCAGTGGATAGAGCATCAGTTTGCAGACAGGTTCAATTCTGGTCAAGGGCAAGTATAATACATTGGGTTGCGGGCACATCCCTGGTAGGGGGTGTGCAGGAGGCAGCTGGTCAATGTTTCTCTCTCATCGACATTTCTAGCTCTCTATCCCTCTTCCTTCCTCTCTGTGGAAAATCAATAAAATATATTTAAAAGAAAGAATATATTTTAAAACATTGGGAAAAATTTACATGCTACAAAATCAGATAAAGGAATAGCTGAAACCTATTTATGCTCAATCACATGACTCCATGACACCGAAAACAAACAACAACAAAGAAACCCCACCACAAAACAGCTTCTGAGGAACTCTTTCATCAGAAAGCCAACAAGCTCGACTGTGGCACAGGTCACCACCTCCGCTTTGCCCAGGCCAGCTGCACTCCTTATCTGGCCAGTGTCATCCAAATCTATGCCGCTGATCAAAGGGTGACCTTTGGGGCAGTGTGCTTCCCCAACTAGGCAATGTCCTACTGTCAACCAGGCGGTGGACTCTTTGAGGATGGCAAGCCACACTCACTCCCAGTCCCTGTGCCTGTGGCGGTGGTGACAGGCCCCGCCTGGCCTTCCAGACCACTAACCAGGGGACAAAGTAAGGCGCTCTAAACAATGTTACTACTCAGAAGTCAGTCCCTTCTTGCCTGCCAGGAAAAATCTCAGGTGAAAAATGTCCAAAGGACATTCTAAGTCGTTAAAGCTGTGGTACAATAATGCTCTTAGAAGAAGCTGATAGTCAATTGAAATGTCCAAAGAAGTCTTCCTGAAACTTAAACCTTTCAGAGCAGAATTCTGTATCTTTCAGCTCAACTTCTTTTTCTTTCTTTGTGAGCCACACGTACAAGACGATCATCTGAACCAACACGCTGACTTCTCCAGACTGGCTTTCCAAACTTCCTAACAACATTTCATCATGTTGGCCAGAGCACTGAGGAGTACAACCAGTTACCTCCTTTGTGGAAGCGTTCCTGTCAGTTCCCAACTGTCTGGCACAAAGAAGCCCTGCAGCGCCAGCCTGGACCTACCCTCACCCACTAGCAGGGATGAAGCCTCACCCCGGGGCCGCAGACCTCACTGAGAGGACTCTTCAGAGTCCCATGCAAAAAGGCAGGAGGCCGCAGCTCTGGACAGCCTCCCATCCATCCTCCATCGCTGCTGCTCAGCGGTGCTCCACTGAACCCCCTTCCTGCCTAGGAATCACAGGAGGTTCCGGGACTTTCTGTGGGCTGAACACTGGGAACCCCATATCGGTTCCACCAGCAGCCCCGCCCCCAATCATCTTTCAGCCTTACTTGGCCTGGCAACCCTTCACACAGCAGCACCAGGTGCCTCTCCTTCCTCTGGTCCTCATGCTCCTTGCCACCAAACCAACAGGGCCCTAGTGTCCTTCCCTGCCGGGCACGAGGCGACAAGACTGGCACTAGGGAGGAAGTCACCGAGTCCTCCCATCCTGGTGGCCCGGGCTGATGCAGCAGCAGCCTCCCACCTGCAGGACGCCTCCGCCTCCCAGCTCCCTCTGCATGGAGGCCAGAGCACTAGGGAGGGGTGGGGACAGGGAGAGACAGTGACAGGAAAAGCCTCTCCACACCACATGCCACACGTGACAACTCTAACCTTCCTGCTCTGCACACACAATCCGGGGGACAGCTGGTGTAGGCGGGCAGACTGCCCCTCCCCAGGCCTCAGAGCAGGCTTCTCTGGGTTCAGCCCAGGGCCAGGAAGCCGATGCTAAGGCCGCAGAAAGTCACACGCAGCATCCACTCCCAGTGGCACGTTGTGGGCTTCAGGAAACAGACCAGTCCCGGTGAGATGCCATTACTTTAGACCTCATAGCCAAACTGGGGGACATCCTTAAGCAGTGCATACTTAAGAGGTCCACAGACATACAGGAAGAAGATAGTACAGAGAGAGTTTCTGTACCATTATCATTTCTACCTTTAATTTCTATTTTGTGCATGTTTCTAATATATAAATTTAGTAAGAGTAATAAACATACATGGGGATATGCACAAACATTCTGGCCATAGGGCTGTGTGATCAAAGTCTGAAGATACTATCCTGGACCAGTGGTTCTCACCCGGAACAATGCGCCCCCATCCTGTGACATCAGCAATGTCTGGAGACATTTTTGGATGTGACATTGGGGGAAGGGGTATTAGCATTTAGTGGGTAGTAGGGAGGCTGCTAAACACCCTACAATTCACAGGACAGCCTGCCCCACCCCAAGCAAATACTCTTCTGGCTGAGGCTGAGAGAGCAATAAATGGACAAGGTATTTGCAGGCAGTGTAAGGAACGCGGAGGCCACTGCAGCTGTCTCCCAGCATCCATGCCCTCTTCCTGTCTTAAGACGATTGATCCCAGGTGGCTTAAGCCATGCAGTGTGGATGCACCTGAACCATGTCGAGGTTTAGCCCCAACCCAATCAACAATGCTGCTGCCACCCGATTCAGCTCAAGCAGCACAGTTCCCCTGGGAGCGATGACTCGTGTTGAGGCCGGTGCATGGCCAGGCTGGTCCAGTTAAGCTCCAGGCAGACTCGCTCAGTGATGGGGAAACATCGGGAGCTGCTGTTAGCCATGCAAGGACCAACTATGGAGTCAAGCAGGTATTTCTAGAAGGCAGAGGAGTCATCGCTTGAGGTCCCACAGTGATACTGTTGAGCTAATTAGATAAGTTCTCTCCACGCCTAGCTTTCTCTAGAACTTGGGTGTATGCACCAATAACCAAGCCAGTAGGAACTGACATTCTTATTTACAACTGAAAGCCTCCTAAATGAGCCTAGTCAAAAGCCTCAGGCCCAAGCTTTTTAAGGAAGCTCAGCACCCCCTCCACCCCAATTAGGCTCCTCTAGACTGTTAATACATATATAGCTTTATGTGGCCAGGGACATAAACACTTTAAATTATGCACACAAATTTTTACTCTTTAATTCTGAATTTCAAGTAACAAGCACCATTTTAAAAAATCTTAATATTTTCAACAAGACCTCTGTTTTCTACACACACACACACACACACACACACACACACACACATTTTAGGCACTAGAGCCAAGACTAATATGCTTTTTATTACAATCGCCACCAGATTGACAGAAAACTAGGTTTCAGACTCCCAGCTTTTTCATGACTATGATATGGCGGACTCTACCCACAAAGGACACTGGCAGACCCTGTGACTCCAACCTCTGGAGCTTTCTTTGTAGTTCCCCTTCACCTGCTATCTCTATAGTCACTCCGTAAGAACACTAGCACTTCTTTACATAGAACTTTCTGGCATAAAGCTTAGAAGATCTTGATTATGCAAATTCTGTATTCATTCAGTCAAAGCAAAATGCATAGTTTTTGATGCAGCTAATTATCCTGTAGATGCTCTTTCCTGTCTCCTATCTCACGGTGAGGGCATCATCCCTAGGCTTTGGGTTTGATCTCAGGCCAGGGCACATACAAGACTCAACCAACAAATGGAACAACAAACTGATGTTTTTCTCGTCTCCCTTTAAAATCAATCAATAAAAATAAAACACATTACCTATGCCAATATAGTTTCAGCAAATCTTAATATAGAACCATGCCCACAATCACAAATATTCAAAGTACTCTTAATTTGGAACAATTTAACAAGCCCTATTAATCTATACTCCCAGGCATGACCCACAATAGCTTTTATTCACTTAATTAATCATTTAACAAGTGTCCATCAAGCATCTGTAACATGTGGGATACTGTACTTGGGATGTACCAGTGAAGAAAACAGACATGGCTACTATCCTCAGGAAGCTGATTCTAGCAGCAAACTTTCATCCAAACATCACACAACTTTTAAGTGTTTACTACAGATATGAAATACACTGGGTGAAATAAATTTATACTCTTAGCTTACTTATATAAGCCATATACAAAATATGTGCACATTATACTTGTCTTATCAAAAGTTCTTTAAGCATTTGAAATAAACCTTGTATCTTCTCTACATTGTCCCCCTAGCAAATATTCACACATGCCCGACACTTCAAAAGGGGGGGAGAAGACAGCATTTTGAAAATATCTTACATATTTTAAACCCTTAAACACATACTGTAGCGGCATTAAAATACATTTAAAAGCCTCTGTAAGCATGCTTGATGGCAAAAGAAAAAAATCATGGCATAAAAATAAGACCTAAAGCATATAATCTAGGCCAGTGGTTGGCAAACTCATTAGTCAACAGAGCCAAATATCAACAGCACAAGATTGAAATTTCTTTTGAGACCCAAATTTTTTAAACTTAAACTTCTTCTAACGCCACTTCTTCAAAATAGACTCGCCCAGGCCGTGGTGTTTTGTGGAAGAGCCCCACTCAAGGGGCCACAGAGCCTGCTCATCCACGGATCTAGGCCATTAGCCTCGAGGGCTAATGACAGCTTGCGATAGTCTGCTAGTCTATTTCAGGTGCGAGAACATCTCCTAAGGGCACGGAGGTTACTGCTCGCTCAGCTCAGCGGGGGAGGGACATCCCACCCTACAAGTGCACCAGAGCCGTCCTCGGACAGGGAGAACGTAAGGGAAGTCCAGACAGAAGGCCTAGACACCGAGCGAATTTTACTGTTTCTCTTAACGACATGTTAAGTTTAAATAGTAGAAAAGCAATGATGGGTTTTGTTATGTAATAACAATAAAATCTGTGTGAGTACATTTGTGTTTTGATAATACTACCCAGATTTTGAGATAGGAGGAAAGAAAGAAAACAGACCATACTAAAAATCAGCATCCAATGAATGAGGTTCATTCACACAGAAGGCACCACCCTAAGAGATGGTTTTATGAATCTGCTGGTAGGCAGCAAAAGCCTTAAAAATGGTCGGGCCAATGTGTCTTAGCGGTTAGGTGTCACTCCAGGAACCAAGAGGTCGCCGGTTGGAATCCTGGTCAGGGCACATGCCCAGGATGCAGGCTCCATTCCCAGCAGGGGTGTGTGCAAGAGGCAGCCAGTCAATTGTTCTCATTGAGGTTTTTGTCTATCCCTCACCCTTCCCTCTCTCTAAAAATCAATACAAACACATTTTTTAAAAATTAGTTAAAAAAACCCTTGAAAATATGTTTTGACTCAGCAATTGTACTTCTGATGTTTATCCAAAGGAAATCATCAAAGAACTACACAGCTACACTTAAGGATGTCTAGTTATTTATATTGGGGGGGGGGGAACAAACAAACAACAATGAGAGATCATAAGTTATGTAATCTGAGAACAGGAACTCCAGTCATGCTTGGAATTGGTTTTCCTCTTCATTTACAACCACGGGACAGTAAGTCTCCACTCAAGGCACATGGGAGAATTCACTACCATTAAAGTGTAACATATTAGGAAGAAAGCAGTTCTGAAAATACAGCCTATTTCAAAATTAAGTACAGAATTACATCTGGTCCACAGAACCTTTTTCTAAAGTGCTTATTTCTTAGTATTGGTTTGTGGGTGGTTTTTCTTCCAGTTCTTTTCTTGAAGGGCATCACTCTTATTAAAAAGATAATTTGCAGCTTAATGTAGGGCTATTTTCACCTTAGAAACTGCCTTTTAAAAAAGAAATAATTAAACCTGAAAGACTAATGAGTTGTTTTGGGTGTAGCTTTTATTTTCGAGGATCTAAAAATAACTTGATCCATTCATAAGCCTGTAATACCTGATGTAATATTTATTCAGTACCATTAATGAGGAACAGCATTAAACTTTAGTTTCCAATGGCTATTCAATAAAAGGAGACATGTGACACTTGAGGAGCTGGGGCTGACTTCTTTTCAAAGGAACTGAGTTGTTCTTTGGAAAGATTCCAGTAACTTGGAAACTAGTTACTTCCAGCAAAGCAGCATGTCATCCACTGGACCAAGCTGGGGGTTGACTGATTTTAACCATATAATATACCATTCAACACTTGGCTCCTATAATCTTCTTCCCTAAAAGAAATGCATTTTAGGCTAATGGGAAGGCATCAAAATCCACTCAGTTACTCTGAAAGCCTTCTTTTGGAAGATTTATCCTCTTTCTTGAGTGTCTTCAGTAAATCTGAAGTGCTGCTAATGAAGGAACTAAATCTTGTTACATTCAGGCTGCAGGCACTACCCTAATAAACTCCCTACATTTTAATCAGTTTTCCTCCAACACCAGGCTGGTGCTTCCGGGAGGAGAATCAGCAGCCAGAGGGCACTGTGAAGGGCGGGCGGGGAGATTCATGCAGACAGGGTGATCCATTACGCCAAGCCTCAGAGACTGCTCTGGAACAGGCAACGCTCCAGTACCAAACACACCGAATTTTCAAGAGACCACCTCATAAAAACATCAAATTAAAAACAGAGTATAACATCATCAGAAAAAATCACCCTTCTTGGCTCTAATAATATGGCCGACTTGTTTAGAATTCTCCAGAATGACAAATTAATACTTGGCCAAAATTTAAGAATTGCTGCCTGCCCCCCCCCCTTTCCCCCCAGCTGAAATGTCAATGGGGAGACGAAGTGAAAGGATGAGAGAGAATGATAGGGAAAATATGAATGCTTTGGTTGGAAAAACAAAGAAACTGCCTGAGCATCTCCAATAAGCACATAGAACTCAGCACCCTTTCACCATATTCTCACAGGTAGGTTCTCAACCATCTCCAGTTTGTAACAAGGACCATATCTAAGTAGCAGTCTACGCTGCAACTAAAATCCTCAGGTCAAGATGACAAGCCAGAATAAATTCGATTTTAAACAGAATGTCCGATCCTTAAACACTGCTGTGCCAGGCCAGCAAGACTCCACACAAACGGGAGACTCCAGAAGGACCCAACGTCACCGGCTGTATGGGAAGAAAACAAGTACTAACACTCAGAAACAGTGAAACATCTATTTTCTGCAGAAACAAATAAGCCCTAGCCGGCTTGGCTCAGTGAAGAGAGCATCAGCCTGCGGACTGAAGGGTCCTGGGTTCCATTCCGGCCAAGGGCATAGGCCTGTGCTGAGGCCTGATCCCCCGTGGGGGGGGAGGGGGGGGTGCGGTAGGCAGCCGATCAATGATTCTCTCTCATCATTGATGTTTCTCTCTCTCTCCTTCTCCTTCCTCTCTGAACTCAATAAAGAAATATATTAAAAACAAACAAACAAACCAGCTGTTAGGAACCCTGTGATCGCCCATCCTCCTCAACAATGCGCTGCCGCCACTGAGCACCAGCAGCAGCAGCCGCAGCCGCGTGACGATCCAACGAACGCGGCTCTCAAAACACAAACGACTCACCTCGGACGCACGCGTCTACCAGCAGCAGGAAAGCGGCGTTTCAACACGCTTTCCGGAGCTCACTTCTCCCGGGGGCGGCGGGCGGGCCCCCAACACCCCCCCACGGGTAATGGCCGCATCCCGGTCGCCCGCACTGCCCAGGCCCTGGCTGATTCCCGGCAGCACAGCCCACCTGGCGGTCTGATCGGCCCCGCGCTGCCCTGCGGGGCTCCGGGGCCGCCCGGGCATCCATCGCCCCTCGGGCCCCGGAGCGGGGACCCCGGCGGAGGGACCGCAGGGCGGCGGGCGGGGAGGACGCGGGGCCGCCGGGCCGCCCGGGGTGACACGGTCACAGCAGCCGGTTGTTGTCTAAAAGGACGGACCGCCGGCGACGCCGCGCGGAGGGGGAGGGGGAGGGCGTGGGGATGCGGCCGGCTCCGGCGAAGCCACGCTCGGGGGACGCAGACCCCGCGGGGGGTGGGGGGGAAGGCCGACGCCTCCCGGGCCTCCTCGCCGCCCCGACGCCGGGACTTCCTCCTCGGAGGGCCGGTGACCGGGCCAGGGCGCCCCGAGGGCGGGGCCGGGCCGGGCCGGGACGCTCACCCGCCGGCGAAGAGGTGGAGCAGCGTGTTCTCCTTCTGCTGAGAGCCGGTCGCCATGGCCGCGCCGGTTTCGCGGCCCGCCGCCGCCGGTGCCGATTTCAGTGCCGGTGCCGGTGCCGCCGCCGTTGCCGCCGGCGCGAGGCGGCTCGAAGGATGCGCGAGGCGGCCCGCTCCGCTGGCCCCGCTGCTCTCAGGCGCCCGCCGGCGCCGCCCCCATGAGGCGCGTCCCCACGACCCGCTCCCTCGGCCCGCGCACTCCGCGGCGAGGCCGCCGGCCCTTCACCCGCCTCTGCGGCGGCGGCGCGGCGTCCGGTGGAACCCCACCGCGCGGCCGTCACGTGGCGGGGGCCGGGTCCGACGTCACCCGGCTGCGCGCGCCGGGGCGGTGAATGGCGGGGGTGTGGACCCGGATCTGTGCTCCCATTGGGCGACGAGCGGATGTGGGCGGGGCCTCCGCAGAGCCCGGGGCGGGGTTCCGCTTTGGAGCGCGAGAGTGGGCGGGGCCAGCAGGGCCCTCGCGGTGGAGGGAGAACCGGCTTCAGCAGCCTGGTACCTGCTCGCAGGCTGAGGACCTGGGCCTGGCTGGCTGGGGAGCCATGGCCTTTTTACGTTTTTCGTCTATGTTTTCCTTGACTTTGTGATACGCACGATGTACAAGAAGGCATATACATTACATGTGACATCTCACAGCTCTGTACTCACCACCCAGTTTAGGGGGAAAAAAACACACAATCAAAAGCACTAAAACCCCAGTGTACCCCTAGTATAATTGTGTATATTTCTTATTTTTCCAGAAATGGCATTACACGCTGCAATACGCTTTTTGGCCTGTCGTTGGTGATCATCTCCAGACTGCTGCTCTGCTTGTCTGTCCTTGGGTCACCGTCACCCTCAGCCTGGCGTCTTCCCCACTCCAGGCCCCCACATGCAGGCCTTCCCAAGGTACCCTGGCAGCGCGTCTGTCACATGGCTCCGTGCAATTTCCTCGAGCAGGTCTCTGCCGTTACTTTGTGGATCAGTTGGTTTAAGTTGTCCTTTGGCCGGTGGGATGTCAGCTTCAGGGGTGCAGGGTCCTTGTTTCATTTGCTCACAGTTGCTCCTGGCAAAGTATCTGAGGCCAGTGACGCCCAAGAAATGAGTAAATGTCCCTAACTGAACTCATCATTCCATGCCTCTTCTATTTCCTGTCCTGGAAATATGATGACACCACCATCTGCACAGCCACCAATGCCAGAAACTTTCATGTTACCTTGAACTAACTCTTCTCTCCTCTCCTCTCCTCTTCTCTCATCTCTTCCTCTCTCTCTCTCTCTCTCATCTCTCTCCACCCCCCCCCTCCCCCTCCTCTCCCAAAAGTCATCACTCACCTGGCACTTCTATCTCCTAAAATTCTCCCAAACCCCTTCTCTGTTCCTTCCACTGCTGCTGCCCTTTCCAGTCAAAGCAGTACCTTGACCAGCCGGGAGCTGCCAGGCGTCCTGTGTGTAAACACAAAGAGCGCTTTAGCAGAAGGGGAATCGTGTGCACACACAGGAGCTGGGGATTTGATTGCTGGGACTCTTTAAAAACAACTCTCGGGGGCAGTCATCCAAAATGCAAATACAGTGAGTACTCTATATTAAAACCATTACTTCCAGGCCTAGAAAGGGAAAAGCCACACAGCACTCCACGGCATGGGGAAAAGGAAGGAAAGAAGGCAGGCTAAATATTCTTATGTTTAGTGAGAAAAAGTGTTTTCGATGCTTTCTGGATCTTCCCTTGCTTTGGTGGTTAGGAAGTCCGTGTGGGTCTCAGCTGAAGGTTTTTGAGGCAGAAGGAAAGAAGAGGGGAAAATAATTCGACCCGTTAGCCAGGGGGGAGCTGTGCCCACCTGGGTAAAACTCTAACCCCAAGGAGACACTGCTGTCCTTGGACGCTCTCTCTCCGAGGTGCTGGAGGCTGGGACCCAGGCCTCTGACGCCACGGCAGCACCCCACCTCCTGCCTTTTTTTGGGGGGGGCGGGAAGTGGGGGGGGACTGCCAGTCTAGGGCTGAGCTAGACACATAAACAGGCCTCCCCACCTGCTTGTTCATAGTTATGCTGCCTTCGGGTTGGACTTTATCCAAGGTCTTCCATGTATGTTGTCCTGCCGGGTCCTCACAATGTGTGTAGCCTGTTGTTTTCATTCTGTTTCTGTGGACCAGCAGGATAGAGTTGCTCAAGGTCACACAGCCAGCTAGTGGCTGATGCAAGCCTTTCACGCCTTCGTGCTCTGGGACATGCTGTCGCCTAGGAAGCTCCCTTCCACTGCGGGCGGGCCAGAGGGAGCTATCTGACTCGTCCGTCCGTCCGTCCATCCATCCGTCCGTCCATCCGTCCGTCCATCCACCCATTCAGCACGTATTTGTTGAGCTTTTGCTCTGTTCCAGTCAGCGTTCTAGGCTCTGAGGATACAGCAAGGATTAAAATGGATAAAAATATTTAGTAAAATGGTAGCAATCAGATCCAGCCATGGGTAAAAGGGATGAAGTGAATATTTCTGTCTTTTCTGCATCCAGTGTGGCTAGAGAGTAGGGGCAGCTGGGGATTGAGAAAATGAAAGAGACAGACACAGAAATAGAAGGAAAAAGCTGGGGCTAGTAGGACAGCTGTCCTCTGACAGGGACAAGGACACCCCCCTACTCCCCTGCCCCCAGCTCATACAGTGTGTTTATTTTACACAGCAAAATACCAGGAAGTTTTACTAAAGCCCATGACAAAGGAGATTATGCGAATTCTTGGGTGGGCTGGAGTCCGGAGCCATATTCATTCCTGGTGCTGGTTTGATTTAGACAACAAAACCCACCCCCTGGCACCTGGGCTGAAGGTCAAGCTGACAACAGTCCTGCCTCTGGCAAAGTGTATCTCCAGGATGTGGCTTTGCCTACGCCGCTGGCTTCAGCTGACGATAGTGGAAAAAATGCCCATGTGCCTTCCCAGGCACTCTCTGCAACAGTGTTTCCTAAAGTGTGGTACGCGTACTCCCAGGGGTACGGGAAGAGTTTGGTGGGGGTACGCGTTGCACCGGAGTTTGGTGGGGATATGCACTGCACCGTGCTTAGCTGCGCCTAATTCTCCGTTCTCATGAGTACGAGGGGTACTCAGCGTTACGAAAATTATACAAGGGGTACACATATGTCAAAAGTTTGGGAAACACTGCTCTACGGGATACTATTTCAGGGTCAAATGAGATATGCCCCAGGAATCTGAGGTTGGTTTAACGTTCCAAAATCAATCAACAAAGTTCAGCATACGTTGTGTACTGCTTCAATATGATTTCCAATCCAACTGTTTATGACAAAGAAAAAAAGGTGCTTTGATATAAGAATGACATAAGTCTTGCCAGGATGTCATGGTTTTACATCTGTTGTCACTGATAAGCAGTCAGCAGCCTAGCCTCTGGGGCCCCCTGGGGCTTATCCATTAGGACGTGTGGGGTAGCAGCTACAGCCAGGGGACCTTTAGAGCACATGTGTCAAACACAAGGCCCGCGGGCCAAATCCGTCCCGCCAGGCCTTGCAATGTGGCCCGCACCGCGATGTCATCACTGCACTCCGCTGCGTTTCCATCACAATGACAGTTTATGACTGTTCAGTAAACCATTCGGCCCGCGATTTAGGCTGGATTTTAGATTTTGGCCCCTTCTCTGATTGAGTTCGACACCCCTACTTTAGAGAATAAATACTGAGAACCTGGGAGGACTAGCTGAGAGTTTCAGTGTGGACGGAGGGACTCCTGCTAATATAAAAACGTGCAGAAGACCCTCGGGCACCTGTCCTGTCGTGGTGAGGTTCTCCGGGAAGACAGTGGTGACAAATATCTCAGCCCCAGGTGAAAGCGATCAGCCCACCACCAACGTTGGCATCTTTGTTCCCTAGCAACATGCCCTAGCAACCCAGGACTTAGACTTTTGAGCTGGCAGCAGATGTCAGCTCTTTCGTTGGTTGCCATTGCTCCCGGTGCCTACTCACATCAAAAGATGCACCTCTGTGGAAATCTGGACTCTATTCCTTCCCCTCCCCTTGCCGGGAACAGTAGTGTGATTAATCTGTCATTTGTTTGGAATAAGTCATTTCTTCATTTGACTTACTAAGAGCTACCCTGTATATGATTGGATTGTGAAATAATTATACACTGAGTGGCCAGATTGTTATGATCTCTGAACGCATAATAATCTGGCCACTCAGTATATGTATTAGAGGCCTGGTGCATAAATTCGTGCATGGATGGGGTCTGGCCAGCCTGGCCAGGGGGAGGGGACATGGGCAGTTGGCTGGCCTGCTTGCTGGTCGAACTCCTGGCTGAAGGGACAATTTGCATATTATCCTTCTATTATATAGGATATACACTGAGTGGCCAGATTATTATGCATTCAGAGATCATCATAATCTGGCCACTCAGTGTACTTCTCACAGCAAATCTGTTATACATAAATTGCTGGCAAAGATAAAACTTAGTTTCTAAATCATGCTTTTGCAGCCTCCCAAAGCAAAAACAGAAGCAAAGCAGCCCGTTACCAGAATAAATGAGAAAAATCAGATGATCATGTCAATAGATGCAGAAAAAGCATTTGACAAAATTGAAAACCCATCTTTTAAAAAAGTTCTCAGCAAACTGAGAATCGGAGGGAATTATATTGCCCGAGAAAGGGTGCCTGTAACAAACCCACAGTTAACATCATATTTCATGGTAAGAGACTGCCTGTCTGCTTCCCTAAGGTAGGCAACAAGAAGAAGCATCTGCTCTTATTCAGCGTGGTACTAGCAGTACCAGTCAGCGCAATAAGGCATGAGAAAGAAATAGAAGTCAAAGCCCTGGCTGGGCATCTCAGTGGTTAGAGCATCCTGATATGTCAAGGTTGTAGATTTGATTCCCAGTCAGGGCACATACAAGAAACAATCAATGAATGGATAAATAAATGGAACAATAAATCAATGTTTCTTCCCCCCCCCCCCCTCAAAAGAAAAAAAGAAAGTGAGAAAGGAAGATGTAAAACTGTCTTTAGGTGCCTAGGGCTGGAACTGGACTGGGGAAGGGCTTTTCTACAAAAAGGCTAGAACTTCTGAGGGTGGTGATCTGCATCCTGACCAGTGATCCTGGAGACCCAGCTGAGTTGGAGGGAGCTCTTCCCTCCTTGGTCATCATCACTCTCTTGAGAGAAAAAATTCAGATGAATGACTGTAAACAGTGTTGAAGCAAAGCAAGAGAATTTATGAAGGAAGTAAAACAGGTACATTTATTAAGAATACTAGAGACCCGGTGCATGGATTCGTGCACCAGTGGGGGGGTCCCTTGGCCTGGCCTGCACCCTCTTGCACTCCGGGACCCCTCGGGGGATGTCGGACTACCATTTTTGGCCCGATCCCAGGCCGAGGGACCCCACCAGTACATGAATCCATGCACCGGACCTCTAGTGTGCATATAAGATCTTTGGTTAATCTCTTCCCACCCTTCTCCCACCCCATTTCCCTCTGAGATTCATCAGTCTGTTCCATGTTTCCATGCCTGTGCACTGAGCGTGTGCCCCCTCGTGGTCAGTGCACATCATAGCTACTGGTCGAACAGTCAAATGGTCACTTAGGCTTTTATATATATAGATACTTGGTTAAAGCGCAAGCAGGGCAACTCAGCTAATCTGAGTTGGAGAAAGAAAGAGAGAAAAAAACCTCCAATAAGGCATGAGAAAGAGAAAGAACCTCTACCTGCCCACTGGAAGTTCAAGAGTTTTATATATTCCTTCCTCTGGGTTTCAAGGTTCCCCTGCAGGATAGCTTAGTAAGGGACTAGATGTCAAGGTTCCCCCTTTTACATTTTTGTGGCTTTTCCCAGTATTTATGAGAAAGTGGCAATTTTGTCTTGGCAAGTCCCATCACTGCTGACTTCTTTGCTCAGTGGGTGAGATAAACTCCCATTTCTTCATCCCCCACCCTTTCTCCTTATCCTGCCCTAGAAGCTACCTACACTGCTTAACAATCAGAATATACATCAATTAGTCAAAACTCAGTAAAAGTTACACTTAAAGTGGCTACATTTTATTGCTTGTGAATTATATCTCACAAGAGTTGATTAGAAAGCAAACAAAAAGCAAAGCAAATTCTATCGCCTATATAATAAAAGGCTAATAGCAAATTGTCCCCACAGGTGGGAGTTCCACCTACTGGAGTTAGATGTGTGCTGGCCACCAGGGGGCAGCATGGAGCATGGTGGGTGTGGGACAGGGGGCTGGCAGCAGGTAGCAGTGGAGACACTGCCAGCCTGATAGGCCCTGATGAGAGCAGGGCTGTGGTGGGGTGGTGGAGCAGGGGAGCGGGTGGCGCCAGGCCAAGGCGGGTGCGAGCAGAGGCCTGATTGCCCCACCTAGGGATCTACCTATGCACGAATTGTATAGATATAAACAATAGCATAAATATAGACAATATATATCTGCCAAAACCGCTTTGGCTCAGTGGATAGAGCATCAGCCTTTGGACTGAGGGGTCCTGGGTTCAATTCCGGTCAAGGGCATGTGTTTTTGGTTTCGGGCACATCCCCAATGGGGGGTGTGCAGGAGGCAGCTGATGGATGTTTCTCTCTCATAGATGTTTTTAACTCTCTCTTCCTCTCTGTTGTTACACCCAGACTTCATGATCCCCAAGGACCACCAGGGAGCCGAGTCTGATGCAATAAACAAAAGAGCCCTTTCCATGCTAGCATGGGCTCCTCCCACTCACGCCGGCAGCATGGCGGAAGAGCACGAATTTCGCCCAGTCCAGGGGTTTTACTCCGGTCGGTGGTGATGTCACTGCCTCGGCTGACCCTGATTGGTTGGGTGAGGGCTAGGGATAACTCCGCCCTGCGGGGCGGAGTCGGGAGCTCATCCTTGCCCCGCCCTGCCCAATCACTGTGAAAAATCAATAAAATATATTTAAAAAAAACAAACAAAAAACAAAACTAAACACCCCTCCCCCCCAAATATATATCTATATATCAAGTTTGGCAATAGGTCAGATAGTTATACCCAGAAATCCCCTTGGTGCTGCTGAGTCACAGGCCAGGGGACCACTCCCAGGCGTGATGGGGTAGGGAGGAGAGGCTTCTTCTTTGTTTGTTTCTTATAACCATTCAAGTTCTAAAGGACCCCAAGGTTTCTGCTGATGCTGCCAGTTTCTGCCAGCTTTCTCTCTCTCTGACTTTTGGCTTTCTAACTTCTAATTGCTTCTTCCAGGCTGCTTTTCTGCAAAAGCTGCTGGTGGCGGGGAGAGCATCCCAACCTCACCCCCAGGGGCTGGGCTTTCACATCCTGCAGAACTTGTAAGGAGCAGTTCCGCTTTGCAGGGAGCCTGAGGCTGGAGTGGGGGGGGTGGCCGAGGCTGCAGCAGGAGGCCTGAGGGTGCAGCGGGGGGCCCGAGGCTGGAGCCGGGAGCCCCTGGGCCACTGGGGGGAGCCTGAGGCTGGGGGGCGGGGTTTCCCGGCTCCTCACTGAGGCCCCTTCTAGAGTGAAGCACACACAAGGCCTCTCCTTTGCTTTCTCCTGAACAGATCCAACCAGAGTCAAGTTTCAGCGACAGCTTTTTTTTGTTTTTGTTAATCCTCACTGGAGGATATTTTTCCATTGATTTTTAGAGAAAGTGGAGAGGACAGGGGAGGGGGAACAGAGACTGGGGGGGGGGGAAGGGGGGAAGGAAAGAGAGAGGTGAGAAAGACACATTGATTGGTTGCCTCCCACATGTGCCCCCCCCCCCCCCCCCCCCCCCCCGGGAATGGGGATTGAATCTGCAATCCAGGTACGTGCCCTTGACCAGGAATTAGGAATTGAACCCCTGACCCTCTGGTATGCAGGCTGATGCTCTAACCACCCAAAGAACACTGGCCAGGGCCTGTTCTTTTTAAAAAATATATATTTTATTGATTTTTTACAGAAAGGAAGGGACAGGGATAGAGAGTTAGAAACATTGACGAGAGAGAAACACTGATCAGCTGCCTCCTGCACACCTCCTACTGGGGATATGCCTGCAACCAAGGTACATACCCATGACCGGAATCGAACCTGGGACCTTTCAGTTCGCAGGTTGACGTTCTATTCACTGAGCCAAACTGGTCAGGGCTGTCTTGTTTTATTGGAGAAAAATAGAATCTCACGTACAAAGGGAAGAGAATACAAAAATTCAACTGATGGCCCTAGCCGGTTTGGCTCAGTGGATAGAGCGTCAGCCTGTGGACTGAAGTGTCCTGGGTTTGATTCCAGTCAAGGGCATATACCCAGGTTGCAGGCTTGATCCCCTGTAGAGAGCATGCAGGAGGCAGCTGACCAATGATTGTCATCATTGATGTTTCTATCTCTCCCTCTTCCTTCTTCTCTGAAATCAACAATATATATATAGCTGAAACTGGTTTGGCTCAGTGGTAGAACATCGGTCTGCGGACTGAAGGGTCCCAGGTTTGATTCCGGTCAAGGGCATGTACATTGGTTGCGGGCACATCCCCGGTAGGGGGTGTGCAAGAGGCAGCTGGTCGATGTTTCTCTCTCATCGACGTTTCTAGCTCTCTATCCCTCTCCCTTCCTCTCTGTAAAAAATCAATAAAATATATTAAACAGATAATATAGATATATTTTAAAAATTCAACTGATAAAGAACAATGGCTGAAAAGTCACAAAGATGCAATGTTTGAAATTACTTTCTAATTTCTTAAACAGCTTCTCTCAGGAAAAGCAGAAATGTTTATTTGTGTGTGTGTGTGTGTGTGTGTGTGTGTGTGTGTGTGTGTTTTAAATCAGAACTGCTTTAATGTACTGGGGATGGAGCCCAAAACCTGGGCATGCACCCTGACTAGGAATTGAACCAATGACCTCTTGGTGCTCAACCACTGAGCCACCCTGGCCAGCCTGCTTTAATGCTGTTTGCAGCTGTATGCTTCTCTGATTGTTGGAGCCATTGGGAAAGATAAAAGGTCCTAGCAGAGACTTGGTTCTGGTGTCCGTTATGGCATGTTCTCCTGAGTTCTCAAAGGCCTGTCTACTGCTATTTAAACGAAGTTGCCCGTATTCCTCTAAATGCACTCAGGTGAGAGGTACATGCTGTTATCTAACAACCAGAGGCCCGCTGCATGAAATCTGTGCACAGGTAGGGGCCCTGGGCCTGGCTGGCAATCAGGGCTGACTGGGGCCTTCCTTCCCCAGCTGCCAGCTGCCAGCTGGGACCTTCCTTCATTCCTCAATGCCCCCTGGTGGTCAGTGCACGTCATAGCTAGTGATGGAACTCCTGATCTCCTGGTCGAACTCCCAAGGGGACACTTCACATATTAGCCTTTTATATACAGAGATACGCCATATTTCCAGCCTTCCCAATTTCTTTTTAGACAGCCATTACCTACATGGTCTCAGCTCCTCTGGCATTGCATAAAGAGCTCATTTGACAAGGAAATACGATCTTGTGAGCCCTTTCTCCCTACGTGGCCATCTATGCTCACTCATCCCCGCTGCTCTCTGAGATACGGACAGGGTTCCACAAGGCCTGGCAGGCCCTCTGAAGGAATTTTTACGTAGAATTGGTCCTGTTTGGGGTCATATTCGTCATCTTGAAAGCTGGTCCCTTTTCTGAGGATCTTAATTTTTTGAAAGTTTGATGCTCTTTCAGCCTAGGTGCCCATCAGCAGATGATTGGATAAAAAAACTATGGTACATCCACACAATAGAATATTATGCTGCCATAAAAAAGAAGGAATTCTCATCATTTGCAGCAACCTGGATGGAATTGGAGAACATCATGCTGAGTGAAATAAGCCAATCAATGAAAGAGAAACACCACATGACCTCACTCATTTATGGATAATAAAGAACATTATAAACCGATGAACCAAAAGATAGATATAGAGACAGTAAAGCAACAGCAGACTGTCAGATTACAGCGGGGAGGGGAGGGAGATCTGGGGGAGATAATAGATCAACCGAAGGACTTGTATACATGCATATAAGTATAACCAATGGACATAAAACTCTGGGGAGGGAGGGAGGAGGGAGGGGGGCAAAAAAAATCAATAAAATATATTATAAATAAATAAATAAATAAATAAATAAATGAAAGTTTGATGCTGTTTCAGCTGAAAAATTGACAAGAGCAGTGACAGTCTCCACGAGGCTCTGCAGCGGAGCCTTCTGCACTCGGAAGGCCGGTGTGGCCCGACTCTGCTCGCCGCCACGCTCAGCCTGCCCGTCTTACGCGGGAACCTGTTTTCTCAGCCTTTGTCAGCCCCTGCCCAGCACCCGTTTCCCTGACCATTTCTCAGAAGGAAAGCACCTTCGGTGAAATGTCAATTCAAGAGGCCTGGCCCAGCCGGCGTGGCTCTGTGGCTGAGCATCGACCTATGAATGAGGACGTCATGGCTCCATTGAGGTCAGGGCACAGGCCCGGGCGCGGGCTTGATCCCCAGTGTGGAGCGTGCAGGAGGCAGCTGATCAAGATTCCCACTCATCATTGATTTTTTTTCCCTCTCTTTCCCTCTCCCTTCCTCTCTGAAATCAATTTTAAAAAAGAAAAAAAAATATTTTAAAGGGAGGTGCTGAAACCGGTTTGGCTCAGTGGATAGAGCGTCAGCCTGTGGACTGACGGGTCCCAGGTTCGATTCCGGTCAGGAGCATCTACATTGATTGCGGGCACATCCCCGGTGGGGGGTGTACAGGAGGCAGCTGGTCCATGTTTCTCTCTCATTGATGCTTCTAGCTCTCGGTCCCTCTCCCTTCCTCTCTGTAAAAAATCAATAAAATATATATATATATATATTTTTAAAAGGGAGAGAGAGGCCCAGATTTATGTTTCCAATATATTTTGACTAAAGCTTGGCACTGAGGGTCACTCAGTGTTAAGCGATGACACTTGTAGCTGGACGCTCTGGCTGCCCAGGGCAGATGATGCCTTTTCCTTTTCTCCTCCTTCCCTCCCGTCTCCCTTTTGTCCCCGCTTCTGGGAGGCCCTACAGCATAGGGTTCTCCTGCCAAATGGCCAAGTTACTCAGTCTCCCCGTGCCTCGGTTGCCCCACCTGGACAACCAGGTGAGCTGTGGTTCATACTTCAGAGTGAGGGTTGTTAATAATAAATCTGCTGAGCGGCGACTGGGGAGCCGCCCGGGGTTCAGGTGGCGCCGCGCCCCGCTGGGTGCTAAGAGGCGAGACCAGGGGGCGCCAGCCGCGTGGGCCAGGCATTGTCCGGTCACCGGAGCCGGCCCGCCTGCAGGTGGGTGCGCCTTCCGGTGTCCTCCGCTGGGCCAGAGGCAGGTCTGGGGTTGGAACCCTATTCGCTAAGGAACCATGTTCTTTCCTCCCTTGCGCCTGGGGACATTTTAACCAGCAATGAAACCTTATTTCTAGGTAATTACTTTCTCTATTTTTTACTTAATATGTTTTTATTGATTTCGGAAAGTTAGGGAGAGGTAGAAACATCAGTGATGAAAGAGAATCATTGATTGGCTGCGGCCTGCAGGCCGCGGAGCCCACCTCGCCGCCACAGCCCCGGAATGAAACTCCTGGCTCATAGGTCCCAGCTCAGCCAAGCCAGGCCTGCCAGGCGCTAACTGTTCTCTTTACAGGATGCCTGTAGATAGAGACTTGGCCTCTTACCGGTATTGCTCCTGTTCCTTGGCGTCTTTACTTGGGGTGCAGTGGGGCAGTGGGGAGGGGAGAGCTAGTCTGGGTTTGGCCAGTGCAAAACCCAGTTAAGGAACCGACAGCAAGTCCCAAATGGAGTCTTTTGTACCAAGCCCAAGTCTCAAACAAAGACTTAATACTTACTCTAATTGCAGCTCCACTTCCTTCCTGGAATGTAACCTTTAACTTTTCAGCCTGGGGTTACCTGACAAGACCCCTTCCTGCTGCCGAGGGCTACCTTGTCTAAAACAATGTGTTCTTGGCCAATACTTTCCTTTTTCCACCTTTAAAACCATTTCTTTTCTGCAGCCGGGCTGAGCTTTTTGCTGGATGGATGCTGCCCAATTCAGAATCAGTGAATAAAGCCAATTAGATATTTAAATTAAAAAAAAAATAATAAATCTGCTGACACCACCCGCCGGGCTCTGTCCTAAGTCCTTCCAGGATTCCTCCGTTGGACCTTTGATTGCGTCTCTGTTTTCTGTGCCAGGGGGAAGGCACACAGCGGGCCTGGCTGGGAGAAGGTGGAGCTGGGATTTGAACAGGGGGAATGCCTTGGCAGACGGCCTGTGCTTCCCCACCCAGCTGCACAGACTGAGGACACTTAACGGGCATAGGGCTCTGCCCGTGGCTAGTACTGAACACATAGCCGTGTGTGTGTGTGTGTGTGTGTGTGTGTGTGTGTGGTGTTTTACCAGATTCTCACCAGTATCTATTAGAATCCACCCAAATGCACAAGAACTCTTTAAAAATATTTTATTGATTTTTTTATAGAGAGGAAAGAAGAAGGATAGAGAGAAACATGGATCAGCTGCCTCCTGCACACCTCCTACTGGGGATGTGCCCGTATCCAAGGTACAATACATGCCCTTGATTGGAATCGAACCTGAGACCTTTCAGTCCACAGGCTGATGCTCTATCCACTGAGCCACACCGGTCAGAGTAAGAACTCTTGTTTCCAATGTGGAAAAGCAGAGTGGGCTGGAGAGAAAGGCGAAGGACATGCATCATCCTCACAGAAGGATGGCTATTATTTATTGAGCACCTGCTGTATGCCAGTTTAGGGTGGCGGGTGCTCTCAGCACACTCTCGTATCCAAAGCCAAAGCCTGTGTTTCACAAGCCAGAGTCGTTCTGACGATGGCAGAGACGTCAGATGGTGCGCACACCTCACCAGGACACCCCGGCCAGGGCGGTGCTCTGCCGTCAAGCACACACGTTGTGAACAGTCACGCGGTGAGGGATTCCAAAACACCCTGCAGCCCTGGCGGCTGTGGCTCAGGGGATGGAGCGTTGGCCTGTGACGGAAGGGTCCCGGGTTCGATTCCGGTCAGGGGCACATGCCCAGGTTTCAGGCTTGATCCCCAGTGGGGAGCTTGCAGGAGGCAGCTGATCAATGATTCTCTCTCATCATTGATGTTTCTCTCTCTCTCTCCCCTCTCCCTTCCTCTCTGAAATCAATAAAAAATATATTTTTAAAAAATAATAAAACACCCTGTCAATAGCCTCACCGTCAGGCAAGGTCAAGGGTTGCCACTAAATGAGGTACAGCCGTTTGGTCAGGTTCTCTGCCAGTTTTCGGGGCTTTGGAGGGACTGCGGAATGGCGGTTCATTTCCTTCCGCCGTTGCCCTTGCGAGGTGGGTCTCCTCTCGCCCAGGGGGCCAGGCCGAGCGCGCTGCCTGAGGTGGCAGAGCCATGGTGGGCATGGTGAGAAGAACATGCACCATAGCCCGGTCCAGAATTACCTCATTCCATCCTCCGAGCAGCCACGGCCTCTGAGTTTCCCCTTCTGCCAAGGAGCAACCCGAGCTCAGGAGAAGCTGAGCCAGCGGCCCTGCCTGAGGAGTGAGCTCGCTGGACCACACGCTGGGGCACCCACCCCAGAATCAGGCCCCGGGGGTTCAAATTCCAGAACCTTGGGCAAGTCCCTTCACATCTCAGGAGAAGGGCTAACCGGGTTAGGTAAAGTAATGATGCCTCCACCAGAGAAATTGCCAAGAATGAGTCTGATTGGGATGCTCCGGGCTTCCCGGCCCCTCAGTAGGGTGTAAGCCACACTGACTGGTGGAGGTGACTGGCAGTTGGCAAGGCCACTGGGCAGGAGACCTTGAGAAGGGGGTCTGGGTTCCTGTCCACAGGTGTGGTCCTGACCTGGGGAGATGCCCGCCGTTCTTCTCAGCCTGGTACCCAGCGCTGGTGCTCTGAGCTTGAGGGGTGCTGTGTTAGGGGCATCCACATGGAGGTGCCCACCTCAAAGGGAGAGGCAGTGGTGTCTGGGCCTACAGTCTCCAACTGCTGAGGGGCTGGAGTAGACACCATTCATTCATTCACACATTCATCCATACCTTCATTCATGCAAACAATACTCATTTGCCCCTGCTCTGCTGCAAACCCGGGCATGGCCGGGGCAGACAGAGCCGGCGAACTTTATAGGGGCCTGCCTCCGTGGAGCTTCGGTTTCGTGTAGAAGGAAGTACAACAAGCTCTAACAGAGATAAACAGGCCCAAACCGGTTTGGCTCAGCAAATAGAGCTTCGGCCTGTGGACTGAAAGGTCCCGGGTTCGACTCAGGTCAAGGGCGTGTACCTTGGTTGTGGGTACATCCCCAGTAGGGGGTGTGCAAGAGGCAGCTGAACAATGATTCTCTCTCATGGATGTTTCTAGCTCTCTATCCCTCTCTCTTCCTCTCTGTAAAAAAATCAATAAAAAATAAAAAATAAATAAATAAAAGAGACAAAGAGTGGCGCAGCTCCCAGGTGGGAGGGGTCGCTTTGCAGGGGGCTGTTTTCTGAGCTCGCTCTCCAGAAGGTTCTGGAATTTGAACCCACTTTGCAGTGGGCTGTTTTCTGGGCTGGCCCTCCCGGGAGGCAGAGCCAGGCAGGCCCCTTCAGAGGACTGGGAGAATTCCGTTAGCCCCTGGACGATAGCCCAGCTGCTGCCCTCCCGGAGGAGCTGGCTCAGGTTGCAGGCCTGGCGCTGCCGCGGAGAAAGTGGGGCAGAGCCAGGCTGCTGCTCTGGGCCCAGGATGGGGGGAGGGGACCGGCGTGCAAAAGGGACCCAGAATCCGAGCCAACCTCGTTCACAGAGCCTGTGCTTGTGACGCACTCGACCGTCCCCACGGCCCTCCAGGTGGAGTCCATTATAGCGGTCCCCATTTTACAGATGAGCAGACTGAGGTGCAGAGGCCTCGGCTCCAGCGTCTGTGCCCTAGCCCACTGGATTAGAGGCTCTGAGCAGAAGGGACCTGTCTTCCCCCTCTCGCTTTCCCCTGAAGCCGCCCTGAAAGCCGCCTTCCCACGGCAGCCCCATCACCCCAGTGCTGGTTTGTGGATCTGCTGCAGGGAGGGGCAGGAAGGCTGGGGAGGGGGAGAGAGACAAGTTTTGGGGTTCTCGGTATCAGAGGTTCTCGGAATCGCTCTGGCAAAGCGAGCGAGAGCCGAGCATGCCCCTGAGTGCCCACCACCTGCAGGCTGTGTGATGGGAAGCCAGTTACCCGCCGTCTCTGAGCCTCACCTGCCTCCTTTAGAAAAAGGTGCTTCAGATGCTGAGTTCACCCAGAGTCTCCCCACACGCCTTCTCTCAGAGTGAGAAAGAAGCCCCTTCGGCTCCCTTGGGACTCAGCCTCTAGGCCTCCCCCACTCGACGGTGGGCCTCCCAGGACAAGGGCAGTGTCCTACCCACACGACCGGGATGCCATTTAGTGGATAAATAGGGTGGGTCATGCGGCCCACAGGCATTTTACCAAGCTGCACTGTGCTGAGTGCCCAGCTGGTCAGGGGCAGAAGTAAGAGGGCCCCACGTCTCACCCTTCCCCACCCCATGCTCCTCCTATGACGCCTGGATGCCCACCCGAAGGACATGGGCTGGGAGGTGGCAAAGCGCTGAACAGCGAGGTCCCTACAGCCTGGTCCCTACACTCAGACTGCCACGCTCTCCGGCGCGGAGGTGGGGCCTCTCTCTCTCTCCAGGTGACCCTGTCTGGTCCCACACGGCAAAGGCCATCGATATGGCATCCTCTCCTATTTCTATCTGCAGCTTATTTTCCAGAACATTCTGGAACATCATCTACATGACACTCCGAGGGGGGAACTGATGGATTCCTCATCCTATCTCCCCATACCTGCGGTCCCAGCTCCCCCAGTCCTTGCTGGAGAGTGACCGGCAGGGACCTGGCTCCGCGGGTTCATTGCTAGGCCAGAACCAGTTCGGGCTCATGGGGCCACTGAACCATGGGAAACCGGGTCCATTTTCCCAGCTTCCACACGAGCTCCTCCGGGCGGACACTGGGGTCTCGAGTGAGGACAGGGAGCTCAGGTTGCAGGGGGGAGACCACCCACAAGCAGAGACGGATGGACACGCAGTCATACCTTGTGTCCGCTCCGCGGGGAAATAGTGGGGTGCTGTGATGGCTGAGGGCTTTAGTCTCTAGCACCCCCTTTGGAGGTGGTTGAGGGAATAGGGGTGCAGGGGGTGGGGGTGATGGAGGGCGGCCTCCAGGGGCCACAGCCTCAGCGAAGGGTGGACTTGAAACCTCTCCCAGTGGAGATTATGAGGAAAGCGTCTGTGCACTGACCTCCGGGAGGATGGAGCAGGTGGCCCACGCGGTGAGGGAGCCAAGGGGAGCTGGTGTGTGTGCCAGCGCCTCGGTGAGCCAGAGAGATCCAAACCCGAAAGCTGCCTGAGCCTGGGCTGTCCCCCAAGCGTGGCCTTGGCGAGGCCGGGCAGCTAGATTGTCCGAGGGAGGGGGTCCCGGCCGCAGGGAGGTGAGGGACGGGACGAAGGTGTGAAGGGGGGTAATGAGCTGTGCCCACTGTGGGGGCATCAGGCCAGATCCCGCTGGCACCCGGGAGGCTGTGGGAGTAGCTCGGCACGTCCCTCCAAGGGACACGAGGCTGACCCCTGGCTCCCTCCCGCTGCCCGTCTCCCCCCCGCCAGGGCGGGCTCAGGAAGCCCCGGGGCCTGCCAGGGACATGCCCCCGGGACTCTGGGTGCTGGCCGAGGGGGGTCCGTGGCAGTGTTTGACCCACGAAGTTTACTAGTCCCCGGGGGTGGGATGGGGGGGAGAAACAGGCCCAGCAGAAGCCACGGCTTTGCAGGGTCCCCATCCTCGAGCCCCCTTTCCAGAGCACAGCCTGCCCCTGGCGGCAGTTCCAGATTCTTCTGCCTCGGGGTTGGGGCACTCCTCCAGGCCTCTAGGCCTTCGGACATGCTGTGCTGAGACTCACCTCAGACCTCCCCTCTCCGTGGGGCCCAGGCTGTGTCTGTCCCCAGCCCCGGCCTGTCCCAGCCCCAGTCTGTCCCCAGCCCCAGTCTGTCCCCAGCCCCGGCCTGTCCCCAGCCCCAGTCTGTCCCCAGCCCCGGCCTGTCCCCAGCCCCTGCCTGTCCCCAGCCCCGGCCTGTCCCAGCCCCGGTCTGTCCCAGCCCCGGCCTGTCCCAGCCCCGGTCTGTCCCCAGCCCCGGCCTGTCCCCAGCCCCTGCCTGTCCCCAGCCCCGGCCTGTCCCAGCCCCGGTCTGTCCCAGCCCCGGCCTGTCCCAGCCCCAGTCTGTCCCAGCCCCAGCTGACCCGGCTGCTCCCGCGGCTGCTGTCCCCGGCGGCCGCTCTGTTTACATGCTTTTCCCTTCGGCCCTTCCGCCCAGGAAACACACGTCAAACAGACAGAGGCCTCCCCAGCCCCTCTTGGGAACCTGCACGGAGACGCCGGCCGCTTGGTCTCTGTCACCCCGTGACCTTGGAAATAATAAAAACAGAGAATTCCTGAAAACATCCTGTGGGGTTCAGTCCGGGTCTCCCTGGAAAGGGTGGTGTCAGTGCCTTTGTTTTACACGGACCGGGATCCCCGCAGGCGTGGGTGGACTGCACACGCACCCTCCGTTCAGGCACACGGGGTGTGTGGGGGCGCCTCGCTGGGCTGCGGTGCTTCCTCCCGCGGTGCCCTCCCTCTCCGGCGGAGGCTCCAGGACACGCCGGCGCTGCCAGAGCTTCTTGGACAAGCACGGGGACAGCCAGCCTCTCACCGCCCTCACCCTGGTGTCCGGCTCGGGCTCGGCGGGCGTCACGGATCACTCTCCCATGCCCAGAACTGGAGGGCACGCTGTTCCTGGACGGCCGATTTGGTCACAGGTCACATGTCTTGAGCGAGCGGACTCTGGGAACGTGACTTTGAGTGCGTGTTTGCATCCCAGGACCGACTCCGGGAGGGGTGGAGGCGGGGTACATGGAGAGTGTCTTTCTTAACTTTTTTTAAAAAAATATATATGGCCGAAACCAGTTTGGCTCAGTGGTAGAGCGTCGGTCTGCGGACTGAAAGGTCCCAGGTTCGATTCCGTTCAGGGGCATGTACATTGGTTGCGGGCACATCCCCAGTAGGAGGTGTGCAAGAGGCAGCTGGTCAGTGTTTCTCTCTCATTGACGTTTCTAGCTCTCTATCTCTCTCCCTTCCTCTCTGTAAAAAATCAATAAAATATATTTAAAAAAAATATATATATGTTTTTATTGATTTCAGAGAGAGGAAGGGAGAGGGAGAGATAGGAACATCTATGATGAGGGAGAATCACTGATTGGCTGCTTCCTGCGCTCCCTGTACTGGGGGTCGAGCCCACAGCTTGGCCATGTGCCTCCTGGTTCCTGGGTTGATGTTCCTGAACTTTGCTTTTTATAGCTCAGACTTGACAGCAGGAATTATATCCATCAACAAGGTTTGAAGCAAAGAAAAACCGATCCATCAGTTAAGATTCAGAGTCTGTAGGATACCCCTGGCTTAATGGATTTTATTTTTAATTTTTTAGAATAAGGGTTGTTAAACGACAGCCTGTGGGCCTGCTTTCGTATGGCCTGGGAGCTAAGAGTGCTTTTGACCTTTTTACGTGATCGGAGGAGAAGCACAGGAGAATAATATTTCATGACAACTGGAAAGCATCAGGATGGAAATGTCTGGGTCTTTAGACAAAGCCATTAAGATATTGCTTCTCTGTGGCTCCTGGCAACACAGCATTGCATACACATCTGGTGAAGGAATGAATGAAAGAAAAAAAGAAAGAAAGGAGACAAGCAAGAGATTTAAATACGTATTTATTGATTATTTTTTTAGAGAGGAAGGGAGAGGGAATAGAGAAATAGAAACACTGATGAGAAAAAGAGATAGAAACATCGATAAGAGAGACATGGATCAGCTGCTTCCCGCACGCCCCCTATTGGGGATCGAGCCCACAACCCACGCATGAGCCCAAAACAGGGGGCTTCTTGGTTTGTGGGTCGATGCTCAACCACTGAGCCATTCTGGCCGGGCTCACAGAGATTTAAATGCTGTGGCTCAGGATCCAGGCAGCACCAGTGCCTGGAACAGACTTCTGCACGGGGGAGGGGAGGGAGGGGCCTGTGCTGACAGGATGAGTCCAGGGCTTCAGGAAACCGCCCCCAACAGCCACCGAGCGAGCTCTGCTCAGGGTGGCATGCATCCCTGTGCTGGCAGCTGGGAATGTTGGATTGTGTCTCCGTCTGCGAGGGCAGCCCTAACAAGGTCCCACAGTCTGGGGGAGGCTGGAAGTTCAGGATTAAATGTATTATTTAAATCTCTTGTTTGTTCACTCTCTCTTTTTTTTAAAATATATTTTTACTAGAGGCTCAGTGTACGAATTCATGTACCAGCAGGGTCCCTCGGCCTGGCCTGCGGGATTGGGCCGAAACCAGCTCTCTGACATCCCCTGAGTGGTCCTGAATTGCAAGAGGGTGCAGGCCAGGTCCAAGGACCCCATTGGTGCACCATCTGGGCTGGGGAGGGACGTGGGAGGTTGGCCAGCTGGGGAGGGACCACAGGAGCACTCCAGGGTGTGTCCATCCTTTCTCGCTAAGTTCCGATAGGCCAGACCCCAGCAGCAAGCTAACCTACCAGTCAGAACATGGTGGTCAGTGCATGTCATAGCGAGTGGTTGAGCGTCCTTAGCATATCATTAGCATACTATGCTTTGATTGGTTGAACAGCTGACTGGACAACCAGACACTTAGCACGTTAGGCTTTTATTATATAGGATTGATTTCAGAGAGGAAGGGAGAGGGAGAGAAAGAGATAGAAACATCAAAGATGAGAGAGAATCATTGACCGGCTGCCTCCTGCACACCCCCTACTGGGGATTAAGCCTGCAACCTGGGCACATGCCCTTGATCCGAATTGAACCCGGGACCTTTCAGTCCACAAGCTGATGCTCTACCTACTGAGCCAAACCGGCTAGGGCAGCTTTGTTCACCATTCGTTCATCCATCCATCGCCCTGATAGATAAGCAATGCTGGGTTGCCAGGTGCCACAGAGGAGTGACACCATTAATGGCTTTGTCGCCGGTACTGTAACCCAGGGCTCTGAGCAGTCCCAATGCTCAGCTTTGCAGCCATCTCATCCTGGAGGCTGGAAGTTCACGGTCAAGGTGCTGGCAAGTGTAGCTTTTCCGGGGCCTCACGCCGTGGTCTCCCTGTGTGTGCGTCCCCGGCGTCTCTCTCTTCCTAGTCCCGTTGACTTAGGGCCCGCCCATCCGGATTCATTTGATCCTAATCACATCTTCCAGGCCCCTCCCGCAGGCACGTACTGAGGGGCTGGGAGCTGGGACTTCCACATGTGGGTTTTGGAGGCACAGAGTTCAGCCCACAACAATCTTCCCTAAGTCCAGGGGCCCTGTCCTTGGCACCGACAGGAAGTGTCTTGTCAGGCCTCAAAGCCACTGTGGCTCCTGCCTTCCCACCTGCGGAGCCTGAGGGTCTTCTGATGCCCAGACATTGGGAAGGGACCCTCAGAACGTCCAGCCTCCTGGTCGCTGCTGATCTGCTGTCCGTCCTAAGTCACTTCTTCTGGATGAAGGCGGGAACCCTCCCACCCCACGTAGAGTCTGAGTCTGCCCCCCGCAACCACCTGGAGCCCCTGAGGATGAGGTGAGCCTCCATCTCTCCATCTGCCTTTCCCTGACTGCCACTCCCTAAGCCCCAGCCTCATCAATGCAACTCCTTTTGGAGATGGAAGAAACTTTGAACTTGAGGCAACCAATCAATGTCTCTCCCCCCTCCCCCTTCTCTCCCACTCTCTCTAAAATCCAATGGAAAAAATATCCTTGAGTGAGGATTAACAACAGCACACAAACAGCTACAAGCACACAAAACAACAAAACAGACCCTTGCTGATGGCGTTCAGGCACTGGTGTCTATTTACCTTAGTCATCCGTACACAGGGAGGTGTCACCTGTGTGGATTCGCAGGCCCATTTAGAGTTACTTTCACCACAACCCCCGCCGGGCTGGCCCAGGCCCCGCCCAGGCGGCCTCTTCCCCGGGCCTGGAGCTGTGGGCGGGGAGCGAGGTCCTCAGGCTGGGGGGTCCTGAAAACGGGGCGGAAGCCACCGGAAGCAGGCCGCACACACCACGGTCACACCTGTCCCAGCCTCCAGCTGTCACCTCTCTCCGCTCTAAGATGTAGACTTGGGATCGGAACCTGGGACGGTTTTGCAAGTGGCAGGAATTCAGCGGCGTCTGCGGCCTGCTGCCCGCCCCGGAGAGGCCGCGTCCGATGCCAGAGCAAAGGCAGGCGGGGTGGCAGGTTAGGAAACAGCCTCGAGGCAGCCAAGGCAATCGTTCCAGAGGCGCATCTGAGTGTCACACGCACAGCCACGGAGGGTGACCCGGCACAGGGGTCACAGGGGGAGGTGAGCTGTCAGGGCAACTGCAGAAAACGTGTTCGTGCTCAGATGCCAGCCCTGCCTGCAGCCTCCTCGCCCCTTACTGGCCAACGGGCTCTCGTATTTCCTGGAGCCCGTCTCCCTGTCTGCCAAGCAGCTGGTGCTAGTGCCCCTTCCACCATTTTCACCTGAAAAACAATGAAAAAAATTAATTTCAGAGAGGAGAGGAGAGGGAGAGTGAGATAAACATCAGTGATTAAAGAGAATTATTGATCGGCTGCCTCCTGCAGGCCCCCACTGGGGATGGAGCCCACACCCTGGGCATGTGCCCTTGACCGGAATTGAACCTTGGGCCCCTCAATCCACAGACTGACATTCCATCCACTGAGACAGTCCAGCGAGGGCCATTTTCACCACTAACTCACCTGTGCTGGGTTGAATGGTGGCCCCGCCCCAACTATTTCCACGCAGAACCTGGCGATCTGACCTTGTCTGGACCAAGGGTCTGCAGATGGCGTGAAGTTAAGGATCTGGAGATGAGGCCGCCGGCTTATCCAGAGGGCCCTGACCCAGGGACCGGGGTCCTTGTAAGAGACGGGAGGGGAGAGACAGTGACACAGACAAAGCCCAGGTGACGCGCCACCAGCCAAGGGAGCCCCTGGGGCTGGAGGAAGCGAGCAGGGCCCGTCCTGGAGCCTCTGCAGGGATGGCCCTCGGGCGCCTCGGGGTTGGACTCTGGCCTCTGGGACTGTGGGGGGAACATCGCTGTTGGTTTAGGGCGCTCATTTGTAACAGGAAATGTCTGCGTCCTCTGAGTCATCTGTAACCTGTGACATCTACTTACCCATTTACCAGCATTCCTGCCCTGGAGCAACCAATGCACGCAAAACGGATGGTTTCAGATTTCTGAGCAGAAAGGAAGAGGTTTTGCGATTCACCGAACTAAGCCTTTTAAGTCCCCCGGATCACCCCGGCCCGGGGTGCTCAGTGGTTGGAGCGTTGGCCTGCACACTGAAGGGGCTCCGGTTCGATTCCCAGTCAAGGGCACATACCTGGGTTACGGTTCGTTCCCTGACCTCAGCCAGGGCAAGTGGGGGAGGCAACCAATCTCTCTCTTCTCTCTCTCTTTCCTTTTCCTCCCCCCACTTCCACTTTCTCTGAAAAGCAATGGAAAAAAATATTCTCAGGTGAGGATTTAAAAAAAAAAAAGACTCCTGAAGGCTGCGGCCAGACAGAGAGCTAATACATTAACATATATGTATATAACCTATTTATATAATCTATACGTAATCTATTTATATAAAGAGGTAATATGCAAATTTGTCCGGGATGCTTTAACAGTCACGACCAGCAAGGCTCAGAGCATGCCCCCCCCCAACACACACACACACACACACACACACACACACACACACACGGCCTTGCATGTGAGCTGCAGAGGAAACAGCTTTTCTGACCGCTCATTGGCTAAGCTCCCTGTACGCCGCCTCTCACAGTGTTCTCGTTCTCGGTAACTTGGGTGTAAGAATGCAAGAAGGTGATCCAGGGTTTCCCCCCCTCACTCCTGGAGGAAACATGAAGGTCTGCTGCTGGAGGAGCTAAGAGATGTCATATCCTGCCCTAGCCGGTTTGGCTCAGTGGATAGAGCTTTGGCCTGCAGATGGAGAGATCCCGGGTTCGATTGCGGTCAAGTACACATACCTCAGTTGCTGTGGGGGCAACCAATCCATGTCTCCCTCTCTCTCTCTCTCTCTCTCTCTCTCTCTCTCTCTCTCTCCCTCTCTCTCTCTCTCTTTCTCTCTCTCTCTCTCCCCTCATCCCTTCCACTCTCTCTAAAAATCAATGGGGAAAAATATCCTCGGGTGAGGATTGACAAAAACCAAATAAGCCCTAGCTGGTTGCTCAGCGGTTAGAGCGTTGGCCACGGACCCAAGAGTCCCAGGTTTGATTCTGACCAAGAGCAGGTACCTCGGTAGCAGGCTCCTCTCTGACCCGGACCCTGGTTGGGGCGCGTGCAGGAGGAACCAATCGATGTATCTCTCTCACATGGATATTTCCCTGACTTCCTCTCTCCAGCCCTCTCTAAATATCAAGGGGGGAAAAATCCTTAGCAAAAATAACAATAACAAATAGAAGATAGCTAAACAAACAAATCAGAAAACCTCCCGGACCAAAAACCAAACAAACAAACCCATTAAACGATAAGTAAACGGGTGTGGGTCTCGGGTGCAGGGCTCTGGGAGACACGTGAGTCCTGTGACCTCTCCCCTCCAGAGAGCTGGTCCATCTGTCAGGTCTGAGCAAGTGCAAGTGCACGGGGAAGTCATCTGCCTCCCGCTGCGCCCTCCTTCTCCCTCTGTGCGGGGGGTGGGGCCCCCCTCAATCCCCCCCCCCCCCCCGCAGTGCCTAGCTCCCAGAGGCCGAGGGGACGGACTGTACTGCTGCTCACGGGGGGCGGCCGGGCCAGGCCGGTTATTTATAAGCCCGGCAGCCGCCAGAGCTCTGGTCAGACTGGTTTGTCTGATTCTCCCTGAGCCAAGTTTTCTCTTCCCAACGAGTCTGAATCTGAGCTCGGCCAGGCAAACCCAGAACCAGGCCACTGGATCCATGCTGGCTGGCTGGCCACAGTCAAGGCTCCGGCCGTCCAACGTCCCGTTTGCTTCCCACGCCCCTCCTGGACAAACCCCCTGTGGTGGGCAGGAAACGGTGGGCTGAGGGGTGTGTGTGTGGGGGGGGTGTGTGCTCCTAGGCACAGCTGAGGAGAACCTGTCCTGGACTGTGCCCTCAGAGAGGGACAGGCTGGCTCGCTGTGACGTGCAAAGGAGACTGGAGTTCCCGGAGGAGAGGCTTTTAGGTAAGGTGACCAGACGTCCCGCTTTTGGCGGGTCAGGAAAAATCGGGACTGTCCCGCCAAAAGCGGGACGTCTGGTCACCTTACCTTTGGGGCGTCTGCCGACTCCAGGGCTCAGGGCCCTGGGCACTTCTGCCTTCATAGCTCTCTTCCTCCAGAAACATTATTTAAAGTTATATTTTAGCCCGGCCAGTGTTGCTCAGTGATTGAGCATCCATCTATGAACCAGGACGTCAGGCTGCAGGCTCGATCCCCAGTCTGGGGGCGTGCAGGAGGCAGCTGATCAATGATTTACTCTCATCATTGATGTTTCTCTCTCTCCCTCTCTGAAATCAATAAAAATATATTAAAGCCCTAACCGGTTTGGCTCAGTGGATAGATCATCGGCCTGCGGACTGAAAGGTCCCAGGTTTGATTCGGGTCAAGGGCATGTACCCTGGTTTTGGGCACATCCCCAGCAGGGGGTGTGCAGGAGGCAGCTGATCAATGTTTCTCTCTCATCGACGTTTCTAAAGCTGTCCCTCTCCCTTCCTTTCTGTAAAAAAAGATCAATAAAATAGAAAAAATATTTGAAAAATAGCTGAAACCGGTTTGGCTCAGTGGATAGAGCGTCAGCCTGCAGACTGAAAGGTCCCAGGTTTGATTCCGGTCAAGGGCATGTGTCTTGGTTGCGGGCACATCCCCAGTGGGGGTGTGTGCAGGAGGCAGCTGATCGATGTTTCTCTCTCATCAATGTTTCTAACTCTCTATCCCTCTCTCTTCCTCTTTGTAAAAAAAATCAATAAAATATATTTTAAAAAATAAATAAATAAAATAAAAAATAGTTATATTTTATAACTGTTGGTATAAACATAATTCAGACTGGATTCATTGTTATATGTTTATTATCAGTGAACTTATTTTTTCTTCTGATCTTATAAAGTAATTCAAATATAGATACATATTTAAAAATATATCTTATTGATTTTTTACAGAGAGGAAGGGAGAAGGATAGAGTTAGAAACATCGATGAGAGAGAAACATCGATCAGCTGCCTCCTGAACATCCCCCACTGGGGATGTGACCGCAACCAAGGTACATGCCCTTGACCGGAATCGAACCTGGGACCCTTGAGTCCGCAGGCCGATGCTCTATCCACTGAGCCAAACCGGTTCCGGAATGTTATTCAGATATTTTTTTGAGTTCCTAAAAGCCTCAGGATCTCGGGCCTCCCGGGTATGGAGGCTGGGGCTGCCCGGATGCAGCCGGGGCCTCCCTCCCCCTGCTGCTTTGTTCTTTAGCAGGTGTCTGTGTGCAGGTACACTGTGCAGAGTGTCTTACACACAAAGCCACATTTTTTCCGAAACAGGCCCACGGGGTGGGGAGCCTCGCTGGCGACCCCCAGCCCACAGATGTGGGAACGGAGGCGTTAGATAACCCGTCCAAGGTCACACACCACGGGGGCGGGGCCCACAGCGCCTCACCCCCCACAGCCTGTCCGTAACCTCTGTGCCGGGTGCCCCCTCACCCACATCTGACTTTGGAAAGTTTGTGTGCCCCGTCAGAGCCGCACACCGCTGCCCGGCGGCCTCCGTTAATCAGTAGCCACTGGCCCCTGGCTCAGGGCCAGGACCGGAGCAGAAAGTACAGTACAGACGGGCTCCGCACGCCCGCCCTGCCTCCCTCTCCCTGGGCCCGGCGTCCTGGGTGCCCGCAGCGCCCTCAGCTGGCCCAGGCCCAGGGCCCCTGCCCTGTGGGAGTTGTGAAAGGTGCCCCTCCCTCCAGATCCCCACCGCCAGGAGCTGGTGCAGTGAAGTTACAAGCGTTCCGTGTGCAGCAGGTCCCTGCTTGCACAATGCTCCCTTCAACCACATGGGGGCCTGTCCGGGCCTCCCAGGGCCAGCGCCACTGCCTGCTCTCAAGGAGTTTCTGATCTGAGTGGTGCAGTGAGCCCCTCCCCCATGCGCCCCTGAGAGAGAGAGAGAGAGAGAGAGAGGAGAGAGAGAGGCTGGCAGGACAAGGGCCCTGGGGAAGGTGCAGAGGAGGCAAAGGACCGCAGCTGTCCCACGGCCAGGCCTGCCCGGGCATCCTTCCATCCCCAGGCCTCCTCAGTCTGGGAGGGACCGTGGGGGGAAGAGGGGATGGTGATTGAAAAGCCAGGGCCGGGAGGGCTCCCTCCTCTGGGTAGGCTGTGTCTGGGCTCCCATCCAGCTCCACCACTTTCCAGCTGGGAAACTTAGCAAAGACAGTGCCCGCCTGCCTGTAAAAACGGGGGTAGTAAAGGCACCTGCCTCCGGTGAAGGTTACAGAGATGGCACAGGTGGAAGGAGAGGGTCACGGGGGGGGGGATGGTTAGTGCCCCGGGGTTGCTGCTCTTGCCGCTGCACCCTCTGGTGGCTGCAGAGAGAGCTACTCTCTGGCCAGCTGGCAGCTTGGGGCTGGGCCTCACTGCCCCCCAGCAGCTGCCTCCACTACCATTTACTAATCAAGAGTCCCCAGCCCAGCTGGGGTGGCTCAGTGGATAGAGCGTTGGCCTGCGGACTGAAAGGTCCCAGGTTCGATTCCAGTCAAGGGCATGTACTGTGGTTGCGGGCACATCTCCAGTATGAGGTGTGCAGGAGGCAGCTGATAGATGTCTCTCTCTCATCGATGTTGCTAACTCTCTATCCCTCGCCTTTCTTCTCTGTAAAAAATCAATAAAATATATTAAAAAAAAAAAAAAGTCCTCAAAGGTGGCCATACTGAATTTTCTCCCATCTCTCTGCTTTGAGGGACAGAATGGGTGGACACTTTGGGGTGAAAACAAAGTGTTTCAGATTCTCAAATTGACGGCATTATGGTTCAATTCGTGAAAAGAACACATTAAGAGAGAGGGGTAATCTACTGGTGAAATAATTGCTTAGCCATTAGGGGAAAATTCTAGATGGCACTGAAAGAACCCTATTAAGTAACCCACTTGTGAAGATCAAGTATTAATCAATACCATCTTTCCACATCAGGGTTTGGGGGTGTCCTTGGGCGGCCCATGAGGTCTTTCACGTGACCGTGTCCCCAGCCCGGCGCCCGCACTCACCATGCAGCCTTCACCGATCCTTTGCTGGGGCTTCCTGGGTGGCTGGATCAGAGGAAAGGGCAGAGGGCACCGGGGTGCTGACCTGCAGCTGGCCGGAGGCGACACCCACGCTGGGGGGCAGAATGGGACCCTGCGGGAGGGAGTGAGGACGGGCCGTGTTTGCCGTGTTAGTCTGGACTCCGGGTTGTGAAATCAGGGCATTTGAGCCGTGTTTGTCTAAACTTCAAAAGGCCAAGTTGGCCCTCGGTGACATCTGAGTCGGTCACAGTATTTATGTCGCTGGACTTGCCCTGGAAGTCGGGGTGCTGCCTGCCAGGCTGTGATGTGGCGACTGTCCCAGGATTAGCAGCAGCGCAGGCCCCCTCCCCACTCCTGGGGCTGCTCAGAGAGAGGGGCCTGTGGCTCGGACCGAGGGGGAGAGGCCGGGTGGCACCCCACCTGCTCAACCTGGACTCAGAACCCCTCGGATTTCACACCGCCTTCTTCCCAGACGGAACCTGTCTGCTCACGGGCTCAGGAATCTGGGACTTGATACATTCTCTGGCCAATTTTAAAAAAATATATTTTATTGATTTTTTACAGAGAGAAAGGGAGGGGGATAGAGAGTTAGAAACGTTGATGAGAGAGATACATCGACCAGCTGCCTCTTGCACCCCCCCCACTGGGGATGTGCCCGCTACCAAGGTACATGCCCTTGACCGGAATCGAGCCCGGGACCTTTCAGTCCGCAGGTCGACACTCTATCCACTGAGCCAAACTGGTTTCGGTGGCTCTGGCCATTTGAAAGAGATGGACTGTGCAGCATTTTTTCATTTTCCTCCGACTTTGTTTCAGGTGCATTTTCTGTTTTAAAAAAATGTTTTTTTCCCCCTCCGATTAAAGGACCAGAACCGTAGCGGGCTGGGGAAAATGGGACAGAAAAACAAGGAACACCCGTGTATCTCCACCCACAAAACACACGGCGCAGGTCCTTCTGGCCATGAACACGGCCGTCTCGCCAGAGCACTTGTACATGTAAGTGATGCGTTAAAACAGAAGAACACTTAGAGGAGATGGTGCGTGTGCTCATGGCACACAGAGACGGCCACGTGAGTGACGCCACCGTGATGAGCTCGATGGGGGTGATCACTTCACAGTGTTTATCATGAAACCGGACAATCGGCGGGTCCCGGCTGCCGGTCACTACTTGAGCCAATCAAGCAGAGACAGGGCTGAATCAGGTGTGAGCGTTTATTCCGATCCTGCCTGCATGGGCGCGAGCTGCAGGTCATCCAGGTTTGCTCTGCGCCTCCCCCGTAAGCCAGCTGGTCATACTGGGTAGGACATAGGTTACATGGGGAAATAGGTAAGGTGACCAGACGTCCTGCTTTTGGCGGGACAGTCCCGATTTTCAACCATTTGTCCCGCGGCGTTTTAAAAAAGTTTTTAAAAATGCCGCGGGGCGTGGGACAAATGGTTAAAAATCGGGACTGTCCTGCCAAAAGTGGGATGTCTGGTCACCCTAGGAAATAGACACGGTATATACTGAGTGGCCAGATTATTATGATCTCTGAATGCATAATTATCTGGCCACTCAGTGTGTGTGTGTGTGTGTGTGTGTGTGTGTGTGTGTATGTGTGTGTGTGTACAAATATATATATTACAGGCGTGGTGCATGAATTTGTGCAAGGGTGGGGTCTGGCCAGCCTGGCCAGTGGGAGGGGGACATGGGTGATTGGCCGGCCTGCCTGCTGGTCAAACTCCTGGTCGAAGGGATGATTCACATATTAGCCTTTTATTACATAGTATATATACTGAGTGGCCAGATTATTATGCGTTCAGAGATCATCACAATCTGGCCACTCAGTGTAAACATTACAGGTTACAAGCAATGCCGCTGGGGGTGTGTGTATGTGGGGGTCACATACACACACCCCCAGGCGCCTCCAGGAGGAGATTGTCTCAGGCCTGAGGTTGTAAATCTTCCCGTAATGACAGCAGTTCTTTGGGAAGGAGGATGGACTGTATTCCGATGTGAGTGCCCCTGTTCCAGAGTGCACAGCTCCCAGCCAGGCGAGAATGCGCTTTCTCTCATCAGAATTGTAAACAGCATGATTCGTATTTCTCATTATTTTTTTTGTCTCTGTATTTCTCATCATTGTAGCTAGTCCCCGATATCCTATTTCTGCTCCGAACACCATTTCTGCCCCTAGCACTTACATCAGATCTTCACACTGTACACCTTAAATCTATACAGTTTTTATTCATCAACTATACCTCAATTATAGAAAGGCACCTTTCTTCAAATAAATTGCAAGGTGAACAGGGAAGCTGGAAGTACAGAGAAATTGAGATGGCAGGTCAGCGAATGTCAGAGGGCCCTGATTCAGACAGGCTGTTCACAAAAAGAAAGAAAAGAGGCACGTTTGGCATTGATGAGACTATTGGTGACACCACAGCGATAGTCCCATGGCGGTGAGGAGTTTCTGAAGGCATGATAACAGTACTCAGGTGATGTTAAAAAGAGTCCTTATCGCGTATGCATTCATAAATACTGTATCCACAGATGGAATAATATGCTCTCTGGAATTTGCTCCAAAATAACGCAGTTGGAGGGGGCGGATGGAGATCAGGATGAAATGAGAATGAGATCCGGCACACATTGGCAATTGAAAAAAAAAAAAGTATTTTATTGATTTTTTACAGAGAGGAAAAGAGAGGGATAGAGAGTTAGAAACATCGATGAGAGAGAATCATTGATCAGCTGCCTTTTGAACACCCCCTACTGGGGATGTGCCCACAACCCAGGTACATGCCCTTGACTGGAATCAAACCCAGGACCTTTCAGTCCGCAGGCTGTTGCTCTATCCACTGAGCCAAACCGGTTTCAACCACTGGTAATTATTGAAGCAAGATGGTATGTCTCGATTCATTAGATGATTTTATTTATTATTATATTTAAAATATATTTTTATTGATTTCAGAGAAGAAGGGAGAGGGGGAGAGAGATAGAAACATAATGACAAGAGAGAATCATTGATTGGCTGCCTCTTGCATGCTCCCCCGAGGGGATCGAGCCCAAAACCTAGGCATGTGCCCTGACCAGGAATCAAATCGTGATCTCCTGGTTCATATAGGTCGACGCGCAACCACTGAGCCACGCCATACGGGCTGATTTTATTTTTTTATGTTTGAAGTTTTCCAGAATGAGTGTTCATAACAAGAAGGTTTTAAAAATAAAAAAAGGGGATCTTCAGGGGCAAAGGAACTGAGTAACGGGAGAGGTACTCCCTCCGGATGCCCCTTCTATGGTTCATCCCCAGTGCCCGCCAGGGGGCGTCCGAGGCCATGTTAATTGACGCAGGGCCTGGGCTGGGCTGGGCCGTGTGCGGCCCTCCCCCTCCGGTCTCAGCCCCTCTGAAATCTGCTGAGGCTTCAGACTCCTCCGTGGGGAAGCGTCTGGGCACAAACCTAAGAGATGTGCCAGGCGAGGGCCAGGATCGCAGGAATGTGGCTGGAAACTGGCGGGGTGAAAATGGGATTTTCTTCCTGTTTTCTTATCCTGGGTCACTTCAGAGAACTCTGCTTCTTTGGTTTCTGTCCCAGGATTTCTCAAGTCTCCCTTGTGTGTGTTTTTAAATCGGGTTCTTAGGATATAATCCTCCTATACAATTCTCCCACTTAAAGTGCACACGTCAATCGTTTTCAGTATATTCACAGATAGGTAAGGCTGACACCTCTGTAATAATTAGACTTTTTTACCACGTCTAATGGTAACTGTGCATGCGTTAGCTGTCACTCATCTATCCTCCCGCCCCCTGCCCCAGCCCTGAGCAGCCACCAATCCACTCCCTATCTCTAGATGTCTCCAGTCTGGACAGTCCCCTGTGTGTGTTTGTTTACCTATATTGATTTCAGAGAGGAAGGGAGAGGGAGAGGGAGAGATGGAAGCATCAATGATGAGAGACAATCGTTGATTGGCTGCCTCTTGCACGCCCCACACTGGGAATCAAGCCGGAAACCCGGGCATGTGCCCTGTCCCGGAATCCAACCTGAGACCCGTCAGTCCGCGGGTGGACACTCTATCTACTGAGCCAAACCAGCTAGGGCAGTGGTCGGCAAACTCATTAGTCAACAGAGCCAAATATCAACAGTACAACGACTGAAATTTCTTTTGAGAGCCACATTTTTAAAATTTAAACTTCTTCTGCCCTAATCAGTTTGGCTCAATGGATAGAGCGTCTGCCTGCGGACTGAAAGTTCCCAGGTTCAATTTCGGTCAAGAGCATGTGCCTTGGTTGCGGACACATCCCCAGTGGGGGGAGTGCAGGAGGCGGCTGGTTGATGTTTCTCTCTCATCGATGTTTCTAACTTTATCCCTCTCCCTTCCTCTCTGTAAAAAAATCAATAAAATATATTTTAAAAAAATAAACTTAAACTTCTTCTAATGCTACTTCTTCAAAATAGACTTGCCCAGGCCGTGGTCTTTTGTGGAAGAGCCACAGTCAAGGGGCCAAAGAACCACATGTGGCTCTTGAGCTGCAGTTTGCCGACCACTGAGCTGGGGCTCCCCTGTGGTCTGGACGGGCCAGCAGGCTTCCTTCTGTCCGGCCTGGAGGTGAGAGCTGTGTGGGGCCCGGGGCCTCCGCCCTTCCCTCGGTAAGAACACAGGAGCTGCGGAGCCACTGTAACCTCTGGAACCGCCCCACGAAACTGGTTTCTCCAAATCAGAGTCTGAAGAGGCAGGGTTGCCCGGCCGGCGTGGCTCAGTGGTTGAGGATCAACCTATGAACCAGGAGGTCACGGTTCGATTCCCGATCAGGGAGCATGCCTGGGTTGTGGGCTCCATTCCCAGTGGGGTGGGGGGGCATGCAGGAGGCAGCCGATCCATGATTCTCTCTCATCCTTGATGCTTCTCTCTCTCTCCCCCTCTCCCTTCCTCTCTGACATCAATAAACATATATTTTATAAAGACTCGGGGTCCACTGCTGTGATCACCCGCTGATCCAGTGCACACACATGTGCACACACAAGGGTGATGAGCAGTTACCGTCTACATTGGACAGTCCCCTGACCACCCCCTCCTACGTGGTCAGGGGGACTGCCTGATGGCGCGGCCACTGTGGAGACAGCCTGGCATCTCCTCAGACAGTGAAACAAGTTCCCATATGACCCACAGCTCTGCTCCTCTGCCCGCCGGGGGCAGAGGATGCTGGGAGGGCAGGAGAGGGGGGACACCCAGGCTCAGCGCCAGAACCCGGCCTCCATCACCGTGTCCTGCCCTTGGCCTTGACACCTACGCCTGGAGCTGACCCAGAGCGGCGGCTGTCAGCCTGCCGGCGCCCAGGAGAGGTGCCCGCACTCCGTTTCTCAGCTGGGGAGTGTCC